>NW_028125184.1:0-7500 GCF_965194825.1 Balaenoptera physalus
TTGCCACTTGGGGTCTACCTTCCACAGCCTCCCGTGTGATCAGATCAAGGCACCCGCTTCTCTGGGCAAATCCTACAATCCTTCACAAAAGCTCTTGTAAACTTTTTGGAACCGTCACTCGTCCAGTCACCCTCAATCATCAGGCAAGGTCGGCAGAACCGATGGAAAAACTGGACTCCAAGAAGAAAAAGAATGACTTACATGGGGTTGAATGAACTGATGAATAGGGTGACAATGTGTATGACTACTTGTGTAAAATAGGACTGCTTGGGGAAGCGGGGGATAGATAACTTAGGAGGTTGAGATGAACATATACATATTACTGTACATAAAATAGGTAATCAGCAAACACCTCCTACCATATAGCACAGGAAACTCTACTCACTACTTTGTAATGACGTATGAGAGAAAAGAATCTGAAAAAGAATATCTATATAAAGTATTTTGATATATATATAAAGAGAGAGAGAGAGAGAAACAGAGAGAGAGAGAGAGAGAGAGAGAGAGAGGGAGAGAGGGAGAGATTAGGACTGATTGTTAAATCTGTTGTCTTCCAGATACAAAGAAAAACAAAAACAAACAAACAAAACCCAATTTTCTTCTTTTATTTTTAAAGGGGGACGTCCATTTGGTAACTTATACCTCTGTCAGCAGGATAGAATCACTGATCTTTTTCTCCCTACTTTCCTTAATTCAGAAACTCTCAGTGAGGCTTCTTATTTCCCTGGCAATAGAGTTATTTGCATATGTTACTTGGAGGCCAAAATTATGTTTCCATAAACGGGGATACACACTTGTGGATATGAAATTCTGGTGCTGCTCACTTCCCTTAGGGTGTTGTTCTTAACCTGAAAACTGGACTGCATCCCGAGGTTTTTTGAGTTCCCTCCAATATCTGGCTACGACTCTCTCCATGAACGTTTGCCATTTTCTCCCACCCTTTTGACTTGGCATCACTGAGAACTAAAACGGCCCTTTGCCTGAAGCCCTGCAAACGGAAGCTAGAGAACTTGACGAAAACCTTAGAGAAACGGCCACAACGGCTCCTATGGAAAAAGTCCTCGTTCCTGTTTCTGTGAGAGCCACTCCGAAATTTGAACCAAACACCCGACGACATCACCAGAGTTATTTCAAACTTCTAAAGTTGCTTCGACCCTGACATCTAGAAATCTCCTTGACTCAGACACACACACACACACACACACACACACACACACACACACACACACACACACACACACACACACACACACGTCACCAGCTCAGCTTTAATATGTTCCAAGGAACTTTCAGAGGAGGGAACTGTTGGGCTCCAGAGTAGGCCGCCCCAAAATGTGCCTCCATGCTCTATTGATTATTTTGAATTCAAGTGACCTAAGAACCGGCCAGCACAAGAGGGACACACTGGCCCTCCTTTCTGTCCTCCTGCGGAGGAAGATCTCAAGTGAAGACGTCTGCTTTCACGCGTGTCCATGATTCTCAAATGGTGTAGTGGGGTTTCCTGGGTTAGGAAAAGGAGGGGACTCCTTTTGCCTGGAAAAAAGACCTGTTTCTCACATATCCTCCTCCCATCCCTTCCTCTCTCCCTCCTTCCCTCCCTGCAGTTTGGAGGGGGCAGCCTAAGGGTGGGGGAAATTGGGGAAAGAAAAAAGAAAAAGCCATTCATTAAAGAGAAGCTCGAGGCAAAGTCAAACCCTCCGACTTGACCGGAGAGCTTTCTGCATTTGAATGGAGCGATTGAACGAGGCCCTGCCAAATGAATCGTCCGGACCTCCCCTCCCCCGCTCCTGGCAAAGGTCAGTCCAGGGGACTTAGGAAGGAGCGCTGGAGAAGGAACGGGGGTGGGGGTGGGGGTGGGGGCGGGAACAACAGACAATAGCCGCTGCCTGCCTGCCTGCCTGCCCGCCCGCCGGGCTGAGGCCTGAGGGCTGAGGGCCACGCTGGCTCCTGCAACACAATCCCTTCCAGGAAACTGCTGTGATGACTATTCGGCAGTGAATGATCAAATCTGAACTCTCTTGGCCTATTTCTGCAAAAGGCCCGAGTCTCAGCTACGACAGATTCTCTGGATTTCTTGGCACATGGACTGACCCGCACCCTCCCATCCTGTCAGATCCTCCTTTGTACACACACCTCCACTGGAAGGGTTCTTTGGCCTCGTCCAGAAAACGAACAAGCAAGAACAAACACACAAACAGACTGAATTGATGTGTTGGTATTTGTTGGAAAGAAACATGCTCCTCTCACACACCTGAGGGCAGGAAGCGAAGGCAGGTTCTCAACGGAGGGGGGGGGGGGGGAAGGGGAACCTGAACCGAGGACGGTCAGCGGTCCTCCCCGACTTCTCTCCCAGGTCACGTGGGCCTCCCCTCCCCCCCTCTCTCTGCGCCCCCCTGCCCTGGTTCTGATATTTCACTTGGGAAACTTCTCTAGGCCGACCGAGATGCCAGCTTGCTGTCCTGCTGCTTCATGTCCATCTCTACCAGCCGTGCCCAAAAGGCACGTGAAATCATGGACAGCAAATAGCGCCCCCAGAGCCGTGTGTGTGTGTGTGTGTGTGTGTGTGTGTGTGTGTGTGTGTGTGTGTGTGTGTGTGTGTGTGTGCGCCAATTTTCCAGGAAGCGGTGAGGGAGCAAAGGGGGGGCTGGGTGAAGGAATCCTGGGTGCCTGTCATCGCACACCCCGCAGAGCACCATTTATTTCCATCTCCATGTCTGAAAGACACTTAGTCCTCATTTCAGCAACTTGATGGTGATTCCCCTTCTAAATACGTGACAAAACCTATGAAGTACTGGACTCATTGAATCTGTAACTGCTAACAGGGCCCAAGGAGTTTTCAATCGATGGCAGGAAAAGAAATGATCCTGAACATAAAACTGCCAAGAATTCCTGTAGATGGAGTTATCACGGACCGACTTCTGGTGATACGTGCCATGGGGGCTCCCATTTGACAAACCGGAATGGGATAGGTAGACCCAGTCATCCCATGTTTTACCTCAAGCTGGAGAAGCAGAGAATATCATCTAAAAGCCTACCTTCATGGCGTCTCAGTGCTCAGGGCTCTTCCTTCTCGGGGATCTTGTGTTCTGTAGGGATAATTCACGTGCTGGGGCAGTAGGTTCCCAATATCAGCTTGTGAAATGGATTAAATGATGTCTTCCTTTTAAAAAGATAAAGATTATTTGGAAAAGTTATTAATAGTGAACACATGATGTTATCCTCTCTGATCTATAAACTAGAGTTGACCGTTGAACAACCAACATGGAGGGTTACGGGTGCCGAGCCCACGCACTGTGAAAATCCATGGATAACTTCACAGTCAGGGCCCTGTATCTGCGCTTCCACCTCCGGGGACTCAGCAACCACAGATCCTGCAGTGCCATAGTGCACGGCTATGGAAAACATCCACCTATGAGTCACACACACACACGCACACACGCACAGGCACAGGTTTCAACTTTGTTGTGTTTATTCTTGTGGCCACTCATCCTTGACATGTGCGTGCATACCTATTTGAACAGTAATGTAACAGGTAACCCCCATCACTTGTGTTCTACTTTTTTACTGACCATTGAAACTTAGTTCCTGATTGACCCTAGGGTTTGTAATTATGTTTACAACTTCATAAAAATAGAAAGTCCCTCACTGATCCACAGCGAGCGTATGAAAGGAAAATTGACCCATTCTGACTCAGGGCAACATTTCCTGGTTTTGAAAGACACACACCCATTCGGTAGTGAGTGCTTACATATGTCCAAGTACTGATCCACTGAAGTGGGGTTGCTTTCTTTCTTGGTACCAAACTTTGCATTCTCAAAATACTTCGCCATCTACCTATTTATGCTGTAGATTTGTAGTAATAGACAATCTCCAAACGTCTGAACCTTGTCTCAATCGTGGGGCTCACACATTCTTTATAGAGTCAGTATATTCCCAGCATTCATTTCTTGATGTGAACTAGGTGAGGAATTTGCCATTGTGACGTTAGAATTGGCACCTCCTTGGTGTGAGGACACCAAGGGATAAGGGACCACTGAAGAATGTCCTTCCTTCACCATGCTGAGACTATTTTATTCAGTGTGAATCCTCTCATGTCCTACAAGTGCTGGCTCCATGGCGAATGGGATTCTCCCATGCATTGCATCGGATTTCTTCTACAGCGGTGATTATGTGGTCTGGCCCAAGACGACGGCCTGCTGTCCTCCTAGTAAAGCTTGTGCTGCCTTCCCTACCACGTCAGGGATGCATCCCACTCTGAGCTGTCTGTGTGTGCTGAGGCTGGAGCGCCAACTGAAGGTTCTCCCACCGTGGTTCCAGGCTTAGGGTTTCTCCCCACATGATTTTCCTCGGCTTAAAGAGGGTAATTTCTGGCTGAAGGCTCTACCTCACTGATCTCAGACACAGGGTTTCTGCTGTGTGTGACTTCTCTGGTGTTTATAAGGACGAGTGCACTGGGTAATGTCTTACAAGATGTGTCAGGAAAACTACTTTCTCAGGGGAGTCTGCGGTGGGCATTACCTGCCCTTCTCCCCTAGTGGCCAGGCTTCTCTCCACACTGACTCGAATGAGCCTGGAGCCCACCTGGATTGAGGACTCTGGGAAATCCTCTTGCATCCTCCTCATCTCTCCTCCTGCTCCAGCTGTGAAAGCACATCTGATTGGTGCAGCCGATAACTTGTTTCGTGGGAAACATGGACCTGGATTTGGAGCCCTGCGTTGGAACCTGCGTGTGGTCTTCAGGTTCACGTCAGGAGGAAGAGCGAGGCGAACGGACGTTAAAGAGCAGCACGGGGAAGGGCGTCCTGAGCACGGGGAAGTACTCCCAGCCCTTCCCCAGAGCAGGAGGGACGCTGACTTTGGGCTCAGGTATTCAGGAACTGTCTGCTGATGCTCAGGCCCCAGACCAGAAACAGACTGTGAAATCCTTTGTTTTTCGAACGAGGGTGAATCCGTTGTTCCATAGTGGATCGAACATTATTTTCAAAGAAACATATTCAATAACATCAGCTCCCTCGGAAGGCCAACCAACCCCCACCCCACCCCCCAACCCCACCCCCCATCTCCATGAACTCTCTTTTAAAGGGAAAATGTCTGCTATGATGACGACTGTTGTGCCAAACTCTGCCACGGTTTCAAGAGCAGAGGAGCTGGTTAGGAATTACCTATCACGTTGATCCATCCACTGGATGCAGGCGTGCCATGAGGTGAGTGTCCTGCACTGTTCTGAGTGTTTGTTAGATATGGAGCAGAAAGGAAGACGTGTGATTGTGGCCAGAAATTGTCCATCCTGGTGGGATCCTGAAAAAAATAAAAATAAAAAGAAAGAAAGAAAGAAAGAGAGAGAGAGAGAGAGAGAGAGAGAGAGAGAGAGAGAGAGAGAGAAAGAAAGAAAGAAAGAAAGAAAGAAAGAAAGAAAGAAAGAAAGAAAGAAAGAAAGAAAGAAAGAAAGAAAGAAGAGAAGCACAAGAAGCACATCCCCTTCAGGCAGATGTGGATGCTCTGTAAGTGTATAGGCATCGGCGTGGTGGGGGGCAGAATACGCAAAGCTCCTCTGGGTAATCTTTTATCAGATAAATGGCTGTGGACAGACTCACCCATGGACACCAGATAACTGAGGTCCTCCAGCAG
This sequence comes from Balaenoptera physalus, assembly GCF_965194825.1. Taxonomy (NCBI): domain Eukaryota; kingdom Metazoa; phylum Chordata; class Mammalia; order Artiodactyla; family Balaenopteridae; genus Balaenoptera; species Balaenoptera physalus. The sequence continues at coordinate 5,629 of NW_028125184.1, forward strand.
CACAGCTCTAGACAGCGTCCCCTGGAATTTGCTCATCAGGGCGCACTCTTCCTGGGTGAAGGTCGCACACACCCTTGAGACTCACTGATATTTAAAGACATGGTGGATATTCTGGCTCGGCCTGCGCCATCCCCACAATGTCCAAAGGTGACGGTCGAGATGACAAAACTGGAGAAAGACAGGTGTGTCTATCGCAAGCTCAGACACTGTTTGAGGTGCAGTTGACTCTTCCCTTGGGTTGACTTGGCACGTGCCTTTCAGATGCATCACGGAGATACGCACACTCCTGACTCAGGGTGACCTCATCGCAAGGGGATATGACATGAGGGGTGTTGAGCAATAACCCGGACCCTCCACAAACACACACACACACACACACACACACACGCACACGCACACGCACACGCACGCCCCCCCCACACACACAAAAGGGGCTCGCGGGAGTAAAAGACTAACGTTACCTCTGTTGACACCCACGACTGTACCTAGTTGTCACGAGACAGGAAGCTCAACTATACATTTAACCCTTATCTGTTCCTGTGCTTTCTTGCAGAAAATCCTCGTGCGCTTCTTTCGCCTCGTGGAAGCGCTTGCTATTCCCCATAGGTAGCCACCGTGGAACCAGCTGCTGCTGATCCAAGAATTTGGAGGATTTCCGGAAATGATCAGTGATCCCGAGACAGACTCTCCCTTCCGTGATCAAAGCGACTCGGGGAGCTGTCTCTCGCCCCCCCGCCCCCACATCCCCACCCCCCACCCCCCACCCCCACCCCGCACACCGCCTTCTCCCTTGTGTACAAGCTATGTCTTTTAATTAAAACGTTTTGCCTTGTTAGCCTTAGAGTCTTGTGGAAGCGATCTTCATTTCTATGGTACTGCTGTGCAAGAATCTGGAAAGGGCCCGGTAACGGGTATGTCTGTAGCTCCCTCCTAGAGCTGGCCTGTGTCTACGTACGGATTCGAGTGCCACAGTTAACTTGTGAAAGAGCTCTCTTGAACTGGCTTAGAAGGAAGCACTCCCGAATTCAGTCCACTAGAAAGGGACCCGCCCGAAGGTTTTTGCAAGTTCACGTGATCTAGGATGAACCCTTCAGCCGAGATATAGCCAAGGTCAAGGGATGGGTTTTATGAAACTAGGCAGGTCTTTAGCGTGATCAGCATTCGAGGTCAACGTTTTCTTCTATCTACGTCGACCCCAAATCCAATAAGTTCACGGGAGTGAACCGAATTCGTCAGCAAGAAAAACAACTTGGGGGGTGATGGCTGACGTCGTCTAAAGTCTCAGGAGATGTTCACGGGTCATCTCATCGTCATGGGATTCAGAACAAGTGATTTCGATAGCTCTAGGTGGAGGAACTCCTTAAGAAAGGTTATGTGTTGTGGTATGTATGTCTACTTAAAAAGAGTTTCTCCCAGACCTTTGGGGTCACTTTAGAAACTTTAGAGTTGGCGTAAGTGGAATGATGGGGAATTCGTGGAACGTCTAGATCGTTTCCAAAGATAACCTATGGAAACGTTCTTGGCTCAACAAGTCTCAGTGGACCTACTTCTGTCTCCTTATTACAGAAGGAACTGTAAAACTAAAACTAACTGTAAAACTAAAGATGTTTCGATGTATGACTCCACACCTCTGGCATCACTTTGGGGGAAAGAAATTTTGAAAAAGTGACGCTGTGTGAAAATGTATGCTTCTAGACATGATGGAATGGAATCATCCATTTGCCGGTCCAGAAACACTGGTGTCACGGACCCCGTTCACCGTGGCTTCCTAGTTCCTGTTCATGACCGATTCAGGTTTCTAAGGGTTCTGAATTCTGATTGTCTTTTTCTTGTTTTCTTCTCCATTCTTGTCTCAAAGAACTTTACGTTCCA
>NW_028125184.1:10000-15000 GCF_965194825.1 Balaenoptera physalus
TCTCTCTCTCTCTCTCTCTCTCTCTCTCTCTCTCTCCTCATAGATATAGACGTACGGACACAGATAGCGCTAACAGTGTGTCCGTACCTATAGCTACATAGGTATAGGTGTTGGTACAGATAGACATGTTACATGTCTTCTTTACCCCCTCCGTGGGCACTTAGTGGAGTTCCTGGGTCGCATGGTAGTTTTGTGTGCAGTGCTTTGAGGGACTTCCGTACTGTTTTCCATACTGCTGTCTTTTGTCGGAGAGCCATTCTGTCACCCGCCAGGTGACATCTCTGAGTCCTCCAGCATGCCACGGTGGTGGTGGTCTCTCTCAGCTTGAAAAATACGTGTTCGATCAGGAGCCACTTTTTCTGCCTTTACGAACTTGCTGTCGCAACTCCAGATCCTGGGCCTGTCCGAGTATCTTTGTCAAGAGAAATGCGTGCGCTTCTTTGGTTCCCCATTTATTTTTCTTAACGAAAAAATGTTTTGTGTTTCATTTTTGTTCGTTTTGTTGTTGTGTTTTTGTTTTGTTTTGTTTTTTTACTAAAAAAAGTTGTTTTCTTTCCTTTCTTTTTTTTTTTTTTTTTTTTTTTCCTAATTAATGAACATGTTCTGTTCGGGCCTCCTGCCCACTTTTCTCACTGGGTTGCTTGTTTTCTGGAGGCTGAATTGTGTGAGGCCTCGGTGTGTTTTGGATAGGCTCCCCTTACGGGATATGCTTGGGCTTGTCCTAGGCCTTTATAGGTCCATGTATACGTATGCCACGAGCATACGTAATATGTGTATGTGTGTTATACGTGCATGTGTTTTCCTTTGTTTTAAAGGCCAGAGTAGTTCTACAGCTTGACTTCTTCGCTGGTATGGTTTGGTGTGGTCCTGGTGGGACTACGGTGGGTTGTCGATACTTACCGCACTCCACACACACACACCCCCACCCCCACGCACACGCCCACGCTCGCACTCAGAGTGTGGCATTGTGTAGATGTACCGGAACTCAGTTTCTTGAGTGGATGGCTATGGACTCCACCCTCGCCCCCTGCCCCCTCACCCCCACCCGCCCGCATTCCCCCAACCCCCGCCTGCCTCACCCCCCCCCACCCCCGCCCGTGATTGTGGTCAGTCCATTTTGAAATCCATGTTCTCGTGACCGCAAGTGCATTTTCCCCCACCCACGCACCCATGTGTTGTCTTTGGACTTTGTCGCCGTCTAGGCACAGATAGATGTTTATTTCCACTTGTGTGGGGGTCAGAGTGTATCCTTCCTTTCCTTTCTAGCTTCTGGGCTTGGCGTGTCTGCTTCCGGAAGACCTCCTCCGTTCGAGAAAGGATGAATTCCTGCGTTGTTCTCTGAGCGCTGGCCTGGTTTCGGTTTGCCAGTCCCCGCCTTCCCTTCCCTTCCTCCCTCCCTCCCTCCCTCCGTCCGGGCAGCCGGGGATCTTCTTGCTCGTGCCCCTCTGGGCAGCCCGTGCCAGCCTCCCCGGGCACCGCCGGCGTCTCCGTGGGATTTCCCCCCGCGCAGGAATCGCGTGGGGAGCGCGTCTCCTCCGAGGCAGCCTCCCGGCGACATCTTCCCGTCTTCCCCCGCCCCCCCCCCCCCCCCACCACCACCACCACCCCGTCTGCTGCCGGGGTCGCGCCGTGCCGTGCCGACCCGGGAGCTAGCTCCGAGACGGACGCCTCGGGGCCGCGCCAGACGCCCGCCGCCTCGCCCCGGGCTGAGCTCGGGCGTTTGGGCGGCCCGGCGGCGCTGCAGCGTCCTCGGTGGCCGGCCGGCGACCGGGATCCGGCCCGGGGACGTTGGAGCCGGTTGTCGGGAGCCACCTGGCGGCCGCTTTTATATTGTCCCTTGTCTCTGGAGCTTCGGCGACCTTCGTGAGGGCTGTGACTCGGCCGCCGGGCCCGAGGCAGATTTCCGGGAGCCAGGCGACGCTGGTGGCGACTGTCCCGGTGGCGCCCAGGCGTGGGCGCCTCCTGCTGTCGCTTGAGATTGGGCGTGCAGGTCTGTGAGGGTGTGACCGTCGCCGCGCTCTCGAGCCGGCTTGAGGGACCGCCTGGCCTGTTCGAGCAGCATCCGCCCGCGCCCCTCCGGCCGCGGGGACCGACCCGGCCATCCGACCCGACCTGGGCCGGGCCGCCGCGGTGGGAAGGGAGAGGGTCTTTCGCGTCCTCCGGAGCGCCTGTGGATGGGCGGTCGGGCCTTCTCCTGGCTCACCCTTTGGAGCGTTCGTTCCCCGACCCCCTCCCCACCCCCTCCCTCCCCGGGTCCCCACAGCGCCCCGCTCCGGAGGTGGGGACCGGCCCGGGCCCGTGCGTTTAGGCCGGTGGAGGGCGCGACGGGCTCGGTGGCGGGCGCGCGTGGGTCCCGGTGGTCGGATTCTTTCTGACCGATGTTTTTCCGAGTCGGACTCCAGAGGTGGGGACCGGCCTGGGCCGCGAGGGGTGACCCGGAGAGACCGGCACGGGCCAACACGGGTGCGGTCCCTCGTGGGCTCCGGTCGCCTGGGAGGCGCCTCCCTGGGAAAATGTTTTCAAGTCCCCCTGGGTCCGGCGACGTGGACGGACCGGGCCCTGCTCGCGCGGGTGGCCGGGGAGGGCGCACCCGACCCTTCAGCGTGCCCACGTGGGTCCCGGTCGGCGGACGCGACTTTTTCTCACCCTGCCCCGCCCCCTCCTCCACCGCGAGTCCCGGCCGGGGGGTGGGAACCGGCCCGAGGCGTACTGGGTGGCCCGGATAGGGCGGCCTGGGCCCGGGCGCGGTCCCTCGTGGGGCCCGCTCGTCGGAGGCGGCCGAGTGGGATATTTCTTTTTCTCTAACCAAGTCCTCGCCCGGAGACTCGGAGGGACCGGTACCTGCCCGCGCGGGCGAACCGGGGGGGGGGGGCGACCCCGGCCCGCTCGCTGCCTCTCCCACGTTTTCCCGCCCCGCCCCGCCCCGCCCCCACTTTGCCACCACGCTCCTCGGGTCGACCAGATGGCCCCGAGAGCTCCGGGACTGGTGTGGATGGGGAAGTGTTGGGGACAGGTGGCGGGACCGAGGTCCCGGGGACCACCCCTGCGATTCGTGGATGGGCCCCGCTGCCGGGCGTCGTGATATTTTTCTCCTGAAATGGACCTTTTTTGCCACCAGATAGGTGCTGACACGGTCTTCCTTGGCGTCTGTCGCTGAGGACTTTGGGACTCCGGACGCATGCAGGGCTCTGGGCTTGGGACTGCCGCCTGGCACCCGAACCGGCCCTTGCCGCTTGAGCCGCCCGCCTGGGCCTGCGCGCCGGCCGGCTCTCGTGTGTGTGCCCGGCTGACCCGGCCCGTGGTGCCGCCTCCGGTCTCTGGCTCACCCGAGGGCGGCGGGGCGAGGTGGCGCGTGGGTCTTCTACCCCGTGTGACTCCCACCCCCCGCCGCAGGCACCCGGTGGTGGCTGAGACGGCCCCACCCCGCAGGCTCCGTGCCACGTGTCAGGCGTTCTCCTCGCGGGGTCGTCGGCCACTGTTGCCTGAGAGAAAGAAAAGAGGAGGAGGAGGAGGCGGCGCGGGGGGAATGGGGGCTGCTGCCGGTGAGGCTGAAGCAGGCTCCTCGGATGATGGTCCTCACCGTGCCCCTCCCCTTCGGGGCTTTCTGGCCCCTGGCTCGCTGGATTGACTGATCGATGTGGTGATGTCGCGCTCTCCTGGGCCGGACCTAAGTCGCGCTAGACGAGGGACGGACGTTCCTGGCGAACGGGACCGCTCTTCTCGTTCTGTCCGCGGGCCCCTCGCCTCTCTTTTCACACCCTCCTGGCCTGTCGAGGGGTGTGTGGAAGGCAGGGGTGGTGGTCTCCGGCCCTGACCCTCGGTCTCCCGCCCCCTGCCTCGCGGCGCGGGCGGGTCCGTGGTCCTCGGACGCAGCAGACACTCTCGCTTCGCCTCCTTGGCGTGTGCCTCGCGAGCGGTCCTCCCCGCGTCGGTGGAGGGGGGCCGTCCCGCCGCTGCGCTGCGCGCCCCTGCTGGCGCGTGAGCGTGCCTTGCTTGGCCGTCGGTGGTGCCCCTGGAGCGCTCCAGGTTGTCCCTCAGGTGCCCGAGGCCGAGCGGTGGTGTCGTTCCCTTTTCCCAGCGTGCTCCTCGGGTCCCCGCCGCGGTGGTGTGTCCCCTGAGTGGCTCCCTTGGGGTGGGGGGTCGAGACGGTAAGGGAGGCGTGCCTCTGTTTCCCCCCCTCGGTGGGGGGCCGGGTGCCGCCTCGCCGCGGTCGTCCTCCCACGGCTGTGCTGTGGGGGGGGGATCGTGTTGGGCCGGGGGGGCGGCTGAGGTTGTGCCCCCGGCTGTGGCCGCGAGCGCTCCTGTGGGCCGTGTGCTTACCCATACCGCAGACCCCCCCCCACCCCGCCCATTCGTGGACTGGGCGGCTTGTGGAGCGCCTCCGCGGGCCCAAAGGGGAGACGATGGGTGGGGGATGATGCACCCTCGGTGAGAAAGCCTTCTCTAGCGATCCGAGAGGGAGCCTTGGTGTACCGGACCCCCCAGCTGCTGCCCCTCCCAAGCGTGCAGTCGCCACGGTGGTGACTGCCAGAGCACGTGGGCAGAGCCCCTCGCCTTCGCGGGAGGGCTTGCGCCGGCCCCGCGGTGGGGGCCGTGCGCCGCTCTTTGCCTACCGCGGCCCGCGCCTCCCCCCTCTGAGTCGGGGGAGGGTCCCGCCAGGCCGGCGTCCGGCGCGGGGCCGCGCGTGCGCGTGCGCGTGCGGTGAGCCCCGTGGCGAGCTCAAGGGGGGGGCGGGGACGCCCGGACGTCCCGACTCCCCAGTCCCGCAGCCACGAGGAGCCTGTCGCGCCTGGCCCTCACCGCGAGTCGCGGCCGGCGGCGGTGTGTGGGCGCGGTGCGGGTCGCCTCGCTCGGGAGCGTTTCCCTGGGGCGCGAGCCCCGGCGGTCGGACTTGGATGAAGGCGGATCTGGCGAGGACGGAGGGGGTTGAGTTTGGGTGGACGGGTCCCTCCGTGGCACGCGGGGGAGAACGTCACACGCGGGCCCTGGCGGCGGGGCCG
>NW_028125184.1:37500-52500 GCF_965194825.1 Balaenoptera physalus
AAAGTGTTGTCTGTTATCGTCAAAATGGAGGCTCACACGAAAGGGGCTGGACCCAGTATCAGGGAGATGTTCTAACCGACTTTCACGCCAAGGCAGTAACAAGAGCCTGTGGAAAGATGGTGGGGGTGGCGGGGCACACGTGGATCAAGTCCATTCTGTCCTTTCAACAGCCGGTCGGGGCTATGGCAGACGGGAGACGGTGGCCCAGCCGGTTGCTCCCTGGCCAACCTCCCCCCTCCCCCACACCTTGCATTCCTTCACCCGCCCATGGTGCCTCCAAGATGACTCCAATTGTAAATAGACATTGGCAGGAAGACTTCTACAGTCTACCGGCAACGTCTGACCTGTCATGCTTGTAACCCTGGGGGGGGAAAATCATTTTTCTCTATGGAAAGAAAACCTCCTCTCTCTGGACCCTCTGAACCCCAGCCACTGGACTTCATTCCACTGCCACTTAGTAGGGGTCATCCAAACATCCTTGTATGTTTTCCGTGTGGGTTGAAGTCTTCCCTCGCTGCAAGCCTGATGTCCTCACCGTGGCACAGAGACTGTTAAAAAAACAAAATGTGTTTGCCACTTGGGGTCTACCTTCCACAGCCTCCCGTGTGATCAGATCAAGGCACCCGCTTCTCTGGGCAAATCCTACAATCCTTCACAAAAGCTCTTGTAAACTTTTTGGAACCGTCACTCGTCCAGTCACCCTCAATCATCAGGCAAGGTCGGCAGAACCGATGGAAAAACTGGACTCCAAGAAGAAAAAGAATGACTTACATGGGGTTGAATGAACTGATGAATAGGGTGACAATGTGTATGACTACTTGTGTAAAATAGGACTGCTTGGGGAAGCGGGGGATAGATAACTTAGGAGGTTGAGATGAACATATACATATTACTGTACATAAAATAGGTAATCAGCAAACACCTCCTACCATATAGCACAGGAAACTCTACTCACTACTTTGTAATGACGTATGAGAGAAAAGAATCTGAAAAAGAATATCTATATAAAGTATTTTGATATATATATAAAGAGAGAGAGAGAGAGAAACAGAGAGAGAGAGAGAGAGAGAGAGAGAGAGGGAGAGAGGGAGAGATTAGGACTGATTGTTAAATCTGTTGTCTTCCAGATACAAAGAAAAACAAAAACAAACAAACAAAACCCAATTTTCTTCTTTTATTTTTAAAGGGGGACGTCCATTTGGTAACTTATACCTCTGTCAGCAGGATAGAATCACTGATCTTTTTCTCCCTACTTTCCTTAATTCAGAAACTCTCAGTGAGGCTTCTTATTTCCCTGGCAATAGAGTTATTTGCATATGTTACTTGGAGGCCAAAATTATGTTTCCATAAACGGGGATACACACTTGTGGATATGAAATTCTGGTGCTGCTCACTTCCCTTAGGGTGTTGTTCTTAACCTGAAAACTGGACTGCATCCCGAGGTTTTTTGAGTTCCCTCCAATATCTGGCTACGACTCTCTCCATGAACGTTTGCCATTTTCTCCCACCCTTTTGACTTGGCATCACTGAGAACTAAAACGGCCCTTTGCCTGAAGCCCTGCAAACGGAAGCTAGAGAACTTGACGAAAACCTTAGAGAAACGGCCACAACGGCTCCTATGGAAAAAGTCCTCGTTCCTGTTTCTGTGAGAGCCACTCCGAAATTTGAACCAAACACCCGACGACATCACCAGAGTTATTTCAAACTTCTAAAGTTGCTTCGACCCTGACATCTAGAAATCTCCTTGACTCAGACACACACACACACACACACACACACACACACACACACACACACACACACACACACACACACACACACACACACGTCACCAGCTCAGCTTTAATATGTTCCAAGGAACTTTCAGAGGAGGGAACTGTTGGGCTCCAGAGTAGGCCGCCCCAAAATGTGCCTCCATGCTCTATTGATTATTTTGAATTCAAGTGACCTAAGAACCGGCCAGCACAAGAGGGACACACTGGCCCTCCTTTCTGTCCTCCTGCGGAGGAAGATCTCAAGTGAAGACGTCTGCTTTCACGCGTGTCCATGATTCTCAAATGGTGTAGTGGGGTTTCCTGGGTTAGGAAAAGGAGGGGACTCCTTTTGCCTGGAAAAAAGACCTGTTTCTCACATATCCTCCTCCCATCCCTTCCTCTCTCCCTCCTTCCCTCCCTGCAGTTTGGAGGGGGCAGCCTAAGGGTGGGGGAAATTGGGGAAAGAAAAAAGAAAAAGCCATTCATTAAAGAGAAGCTCGAGGCAAAGTCAAACCCTCCGACTTGACCGGAGAGCTTTCTGCATTTGAATGGAGCGATTGAACGAGGCCCTGCCAAATGAATCGTCCGGACCTCCCCTCCCCCGCTCCTGGCAAAGGTCAGTCCAGGGGACTTAGGAAGGAGCGCTGGAGAAGGAACGGGGGTGGGGGTGGGGGTGGGGGCGGGAACAACAGACAATAGCCGCTGCCTGCCTGCCTGCCTGCCCGCCCGCCGGGCTGAGGCCTGAGGGCTGAGGGCCACGCTGGCTCCTGCAACACAATCCCTTCCAGGAAACTGCTGTGATGACTATTCGGCAGTGAATGATCAAATCTGAACTCTCTTGGCCTATTTCTGCAAAAGGCCCGAGTCTCAGCTACGACAGATTCTCTGGATTTCTTGGCACATGGACTGACCCGCACCCTCCCATCCTGTCAGATCCTCCTTTGTACACACACCTCCACTGGAAGGGTTCTTTGGCCTCGTCCAGAAAACGAACAAGCAAGAACAAACACACAAACAGACTGAATTGATGTGTTGGTATTTGTTGGAAAGAAACATGCTCCTCTCACACACCTGAGGGCAGGAAGCGAAGGCAGGTTCTCAACGGAGGGGGGGGGGGGGGAAGGGGAACCTGAACCGAGGACGGTCAGCGGTCCTCCCCGACTTCTCTCCCAGGTCACGTGGGCCTCCCCTCCCCCCCTCTCTCTGCGCCCCCCTGCCCTGGTTCTGATATTTCACTTGGGAAACTTCTCTAGGCCGACCGAGATGCCAGCTTGCTGTCCTGCTGCTTCATGTCCATCTCTACCAGCCGTGCCCAAAAGGCACGTGAAATCATGGACAGCAAATAGCGCCCCCAGAGCCGTGTGTGTGTGTGTGTGTGTGTGTGTGTGTGTGTGTGTGTGTGTGTGTGTGTGTGTGTGTGTGTGTGCGCCAATTTTCCAGGAAGCGGTGAGGGAGCAAAGGGGGGGCTGGGTGAAGGAATCCTGGGTGCCTGTCATCGCACACCCCGCAGAGCACCATTTATTTCCATCTCCATGTCTGAAAGACACTTAGTCCTCATTTCAGCAACTTGATGGTGATTCCCCTTCTAAATACGTGACAAAACCTATGAAGTACTGGACTCATTGAATCTGTAACTGCTAACAGGGCCCAAGGAGTTTTCAATCGATGGCAGGAAAAGAAATGATCCTGAACATAAAACTGCCAAGAATTCCTGTAGATGGAGTTATCACGGACCGACTTCTGGTGATACGTGCCATGGGGGCTCCCATTTGACAAACCGGAATGGGATAGGTAGACCCAGTCATCCCATGTTTTACCTCAAGCTGGAGAAGCAGAGAATATCATCTAAAAGCCTACCTTCATGGCGTCTCAGTGCTCAGGGCTCTTCCTTCTCGGGGATCTTGTGTTCTGTAGGGATAATTCACGTGCTGGGGCAGTAGGTTCCCAATATCAGCTTGTGAAATGGATTAAATGATGTCTTCCTTTTAAAAAGATAAAGATTATTTGGAAAAGTTATTAATAGTGAACACATGATGTTATCCTCTCTGATCTATAAACTAGAGTTGACCGTTGAACAACCAACATGGAGGGTTACGGGTGCCGAGCCCACGCACTGTGAAAATCCATGGATAACTTCACAGTCAGGGCCCTGTATCTGCGCTTCCACCTCCGGGGACTCAGCAACCACAGATCCTGCAGTGCCATAGTGCACGGCTATGGAAAACATCCACCTATGAGTCACACACACACACGCACACACGCACAGGCACAGGTTTCAACTTTGTTGTGTTTATTCTTGTGGCCACTCATCCTTGACATGTGCGTGCATACCTATTTGAACAGTAATGTAACAGGTAACCCCCATCACTTGTGTTCTACTTTTTTACTGACCATTGAAACTTAGTTCCTGATTGACCCTAGGGTTTGTAATTATGTTTACAACTTCATAAAAATAGAAAGTCCCTCACTGATCCACAGCGAGCGTATGAAAGGAAAATTGACCCATTCTGACTCAGGGCAACATTTCCTGGTTTTGAAAGACACACACCCATTCGGTAGTGAGTGCTTACATATGTCCAAGTACTGATCCACTGAAGTGGGGTTGCTTTCTTTCTTGGTACCAAACTTTGCATTCTCAAAATACTTCGCCATCTACCTATTTATGCTGTAGATTTGTAGTAATAGACAATCTCCAAACGTCTGAACCTTGTCTCAATCGTGGGGCTCACACATTCTTTATAGAGTCAGTATATTCCCAGCATTCATTTCTTGATGTGAACTAGGTGAGGAATTTGCCATTGTGACGTTAGAATTGGCACCTCCTTGGTGTGAGGACACCAAGGGATAAGGGACCACTGAAGAATGTCCTTCCTTCACCATGCTGAGACTATTTTATTCAGTGTGAATCCTCTCATGTCCTACAAGTGCTGGCTCCATGGCGAATGGGATTCTCCCATGCATTGCATCGGATTTCTTCTACAGCGGTGATTATGTGGTCTGGCCCAAGACGACGGCCTGCTGTCCTCCTAGTAAAGCTTGTGCTGCCTTCCCTACCACGTCAGGGATGCATCCCACTCTGAGCTGTCTGTGTGTGCTGAGGCTGGAGCGCCAACTGAAGGTTCTCCCACCGTGGTTCCAGGCTTAGGGTTTCTCCCCACATGATTTTCCTCGGCTTAAAGAGGGTAATTTCTGGCTGAAGGCTCTACCTCACTGATCTCAGACACAGGGTTTCTGCTGTGTGTGACTTCTCTGGTGTTTATAAGGACGAGTGCACTGGGTAATGTCTTACAAGATGTGTCAGGAAAACTACTTTCTCAGGGGAGTCTGCGGTGGGCATTACCTGCCCTTCTCCCCTAGTGGCCAGGCTTCTCTCCACACTGACTCGAATGAGCCTGGAGCCCACCTGGATTGAGGACTCTGGGAAATCCTCTTGCATCCTCCTCATCTCTCCTCCTGCTCCAGCTGTGAAAGCACATCTGATTGGTGCAGCCGATAACTTGTTTCGTGGGAAACATGGACCTGGATTTGGAGCCCTGCGTTGGAACCTGCGTGTGGTCTTCAGGTTCACGTCAGGAGGAAGAGCGAGGCGAACGGACGTTAAAGAGCAGCACGGGGAAGGGCGTCCTGAGCACGGGGAAGTACTCCCAGCCCTTCCCCAGAGCAGGAGGGACGCTGACTTTGGGCTCAGGTATTCAGGAACTGTCTGCTGATGCTCAGGCCCCAGACCAGAAACAGACTGTGAAATCCTTTGTTTTTCGAACGAGGGTGAATCCGTTGTTCCATAGTGGATCGAACATTATTTTCAAAGAAACATATTCAATAACATCAGCTCCCTCGGAAGGCCAACCAACCCCCACCCCACCCCCCAACCCCACCCCCCATCTCCATGAACTCTCTTTTAAAGGGAAAATGTCTGCTATGATGACGACTGTTGTGCCAAACTCTGCCACGGTTTCAAGAGCAGAGGAGCTGGTTAGGAATTACCTATCACGTTGATCCATCCACTGGATGCAGGCGTGCCATGAGGTGAGTGTCCTGCACTGTTCTGAGTGTTTGTTAGATATGGAGCAGAAAGGAAGACGTGTGATTGTGGCCAGAAATTGTCCATCCTGGTGGGATCCTGAAAAAAATAAAAATAAAAAGAAAGAAAGAAAGAAAGAGAGAGAGAGAGAGAGAGAGAGAGAGAGAGAGAGAGAGAGAGAGAAGAAAGAAAGAAAGAAAGAAAGAAAGAAAGAAAGAAAGAAAGAAAGAAAGAAAGAAAGAAAGAAAGAAAGAAAGAAAGAGAGAAGCACAAGAAGCACATCCCCTTCAGGCAGATGTGGATGCTCTGTAAGTGTATAGGCATCGGCGTGGTGGGGGGCAGAATACGCAAAGCTCCTCTGGGTAATCTTTTATCAGATAAATGGCTGTGGACAGACTCACCCATGGACACCAGATAACTGAGGTCCTCCAGCAGCACAGCTCTAGACAGCGTCCCCTGGAATTTGCTCATCAGGGCGCACTCTTCCTGGGTGAAGGTCGCACACACCCTTGAGACTCACTGATATTTAAAGACATGGTGGATATTCTGGCTCGGCCTGCGCCATCCCCACAATGTCCAAAGGTGACGGTCGAGATGACAAAACTGGAGAAAGACAGGTGTGTCTATCGCAAGCTCAGACACTGTTTGAGGTGCAGTTGACTCTTCCCTTGGGTTGACTTGGCACGTGCCTTTCAGATGCATCACGGAGATACGCACACTCCTGACTCAGGGTGACCTCATCGCAAGGGGATATGACATGAGGGGTGTTGAGCAATAACCCGGACCCTCCACAAACACACACACACACACACACACACACACGCACACGCACACGCACACGCACGCCCCCCCCACACACACAAAAGGGGCTCGCGGGAGTAAAAGACTAACGTTACCTCTGTTGACACCCACGACTGTACCTAGTTGTCACGAGACAGGAAGCTCAACTATACATTTAACCCTTATCTGTTCCTGTGCTTTCTTGCAGAAAATCCTCGTGCGCTTCTTTCGCCTCGTGGAAGCGCTTGCTATTCCCCATAGGTAGCCACCGTGGAACCAGCTGCTGCTGATCCAAGAATTTGGAGGATTTCCGGAAATGATCAGTGATCCCGAGACAGACTCTCCCTTCCGTGATCAAAGCGACTCGGGGAGCTGTCTCTCGCCCCCCCGCCCCCACATCCCCACCCCCCACCCCCCACCCCCACCCCGCACACCGCCTTCTCCCTTGTGTACAAGCTATGTCTTTTAATTAAAACGTTTTGCCTTGTTAGCCTTAGAGTCTTGTGGAAGCGATCTTCATTTCTATGGTACTGCTGTGCAAGAATCTGGAAAGGGCCCGGTAACGGGTATGTCTGTAGCTCCCTCCTAGAGCTGGCCTGTGTCTACGTACGGATTCGAGTGCCACAGTTAACTTGTGAAAGAGCTCTCTTGAACTGGCTTAGAAGGAAGCACTCCCGAATTCAGTCCACTAGAAAGGGACCCGCCCGAAGGTTTTTGCAAGTTCACGTGATCTAGGATGAACCCTTCAGCCGAGATATAGCCAAGGTCAAGGGATGGGTTTTATGAAACTAGGCAGGTCTTTAGCGTGATCAGCATTCGAGGTCAACGTTTTCTTCTATCTACGTCGACCCCAAATCCAATAAGTTCACGGGAGTGAACCGAATTCGTCAGCAAGAAAAACAACTTGGGGGGTGATGGCTGACGTCGTCTAAAGTCTCAGGAGATGTTCACGGGTCATCTCATCGTCATGGGATTCAGAACAAGTGATTTCGATAGCTCTAGGTGGAGGAACTCCTTAAGAAAGGTTATGTGTTGTGGTATGTATGTCTACTTAAAAAGAGTTTCTCCCAGACCTTTGGGGTCACTTTAGAAACTTTAGAGTTGGCGTAAGTGGAATGATGGGGAATTCGTGGAACGTCTAGATCGTTTCCAAAGATAACCTATGGAAACGTTCTTGGCTCAACAAGTCTCAGTGGACCTACTTCTGTCTCCTTATTACAGAAGGAACTGTAAAACTAAAACTAACTGTAAAACTAAAGATGTTTCGATGTATGACTCCACACCTCTGGCATCACTTTGGGGGAAAGAAATTTTGAAAAAGTGACGCTGTGTGAAAATGTATGCTTCTAGACATGATGGAATGGAATCATCCATTTGCCGGTCCAGAAACACTGGTGTCACGGACCCCGTTCACCGTGGCTTCCTAGTTCCTGTTCATGACCGATTCAGGTTTCTAAGGGTTCTGAATTCTGATTGTCTTTTTCTTGTTTTCTTCTCCATTCTTGTCTCAAAGAACTTTACGTTCCAAAAATATATTTTACCTACCAAATCACAGATTGTCCGTTTGTTACAAAAACTTTTAGGTTGAGAGATTTTCTCTTTCCTTCCTTCTTTCTTTCTTTCTTTCTTTCTTTCTTTCTTTCTTTCTTTCTTTCTTTCTTTCTTTCTTTCTTTCTTTCTCTCTCTCTCTCTCTCTCTCTCTCTCTCTCTCTCTCTCTCTCTCTCTCTCTTTCTTTCTTTCTTTCTTTCTTTCTTTCTTTCTTCCTTCCTTTCTTTCTTTCTTCCCCCAAGTCTGTGCATTGTGTGTCTTTCACTTTGTTCTGTTCCTAGGTACTAAGGATTTCTTTTTAATGTCATTAGCTTAAATAAGGGGCTTTGCATTTTTTGGCGAAAGCACCAGAAAAGTATTTTCTCATTAAGGGTCGGAATGTTGTTTGCCGGTGATGAGGCTCTCCTTCTGCCAGACGACTGACGATTGGATGGAGGAATATAGTACACATGAGTATGTTCACGAACAATCACTGACGTTTCAGAGGACCTTAAATTAAAAACAGAGACCCTGGGCTTTCCTGGTGGTGCAGTGGTTGAAAATCTGCCTGCTGATGCAGGGGACACGGGTTCGGGCCCTGGTCTGGGAAGATCCCACATGTCGCGGAGCAACTAGGCCCGTGAGCCACAATTACTGAGCCTGCGCGTCTGGAGCCTGTGCTCCGCAACAAGAGAGGCCGCGATAGTGAAGAGGCCCGCGTACCGCGATGAAGAGTGGCCCCCGCTTGCCGCAACTGGAGAAGGCCCTTGCACAGAAACGAAGACCCAACACAGCCAAGAATAAAAATTTTTTAAAAATTAAAAAAAAAATAAAAAACAGAGACCCCCTCGCCTCCCCCCTCCCCGCCCTGTAAAATTCATCTGAAGTGGAGAAAAAAACCTTGCTAAAAATCCTTTTCCTTTTCGTTCGATCAACATGGTGCATGGATTTCCTAGCAGAAACTTAAGCGAGGTGCATGTTCATCATTCAGCAGAATTCTAATTTTCTAGTTCTAAGGAAAACTACTAAAACGAATGAGGATAACACCTTCCCATGCAATCCTTAGGGAAAGCTCCCACCCAATTTAATGCAAGGACACTTGGTTTGGAAACAAACGAATCTTCATTTGGCGACCTTTGGTAGAAATGAGGTGAGGGAGGGAGGGAGGGAGGGGGGGAGAGAGAGAGAGAGAGAGAGAGAGAGAGAGAGAGAGAGAGAGAGAGAGAGAGAGAGAGAGGGAGAGAGAGAGGGAGAGAGAGGTGTCTCACTTTCCATGGTTCCAGTGTGTACACATTTACACATTTCAATGACTAGGTGAAATCGCACCAAGAGCCTAACTACGTGTTTCGAATGTCAGTTTCCACAACTGATGAACGGTAGCTGCGTGAAGTCGAAAGTTTGCTGCTGCCTGTTCAGTCTGCAATGACTCCACAGATAACAAACGTGCGTGCCCCGTGTCCAGTGACCGATCCTTTTTCAGAGCCTGTCGGTGATTGCCTGGTGTGTATGTGTCTGTTTTTCGGGTCACACGCAGTGTGTCGTTGTGTTGTCCCCAGCCCCGGTCTCCCCCGTCCGTGGAAAATAAAAAAGAAAGAATTGCCCGAGGACGATGAAAGTGCGGCTAAGAAACCCAAAATGATGACACTGGAAGCCCACTTGGATGGGGTTAGGAGACACCTGAGCATGCCTAGGACAACACTGTCACCGTGTGAGAGACCAGCGCAAGGAGAGCTGAAGAATACAAAGAAGAAAAAGGAGGAGGGGGGAGGGGGGAGGGGGGAGGGGGGGAGGACAGGCTGAAGATGTCTCCAGGCGATGACGTTGGTGAAAACGTTCCCATTCAGAAAAGCACTTCGAGAGATAGTTCTGGACCCAGAGAGCACAAAGGGTTATGTTGGAGGCTGATCTTCAGTTAGGGGAACAACAAACAAACAAACAGACAAACAAACAAAAAATAGGACTGCTTATCCAGAGGTAGAAAAGATACCACGCCAAGAAGGCAAGCACTGTTGAAAACTGCTGTTCCTAGGATTTTACAAAATGAATCAGATGCTTTCATGTCGATGCTTTCCATGACAGCCTACTAAATAAATCGTAGTTTGGCTCTTTTTATATTCTCTACCTTTTAAATGGTGAGTGAGTAAGAGAGTTTTTAAATGTTTTGATACGATTCCCCCCCCCCCCACCCCTTTTGGTACGATTTTTGAATGTCGTGGGACAACGGTATTTTTCCCCCGTGGAGATGAACAAGATTGCTTTTTTGAGCTTCAGCTTTCAGGGTCATTTTAGGGTCCTGAACTGCCCTGCCCAGTGAGCCCTGTGTGTCGTTGTGCCCCTTTAGAAGTGTTGGTGCTTGATGACATCATGATATCGAAATCTTGATTGTTGACTTACAAAACCACTGTTGGGAGTTTGTTTGTTGCCTTAATCTCCCTTACCTATTGCACTCACGTGACTGTCCACTCTTCGTCTCTCTGTTTCTCTCTCTCTCTCTCTCTCTCTCTCTCTCTCTCTCTCTCTCTCTCTCTCTCCTCATAGATATAGACGTACGGACACAGAGAGCGCTAACAGTGTGTCCGTACCTATAGCTACATAGGTATAGGTGTTGGTACAGATAGACATGTTACATGTCTTCTTTACCCCCTCCGTGGGCACTTAGTGGAGTTCCTGGGTCGCATGGTAGTTTTGTGTGCAGTGCTTTGAGGGACTTCCGTACTGTTTTCCATACTGCTGTCTTTTGTCGGAGAGCCATTCTGTCACCCGCCAGGTGACATCTCTGAGTCCTCCAGCATGCCACGGTGGTGGTGGTCTCTCTCAGCTTGAAAAATACGTGTTCGATCAGGAGCCACTTTTTCTGCCTTTACGAACTTGCTGTCGCAACTCCAGATCCTGGGCCTGTCCGAGTATCTTTGTCAAGAGAAATGCGTGCGCTTCTTTGGTTCCCCATTTATTTTTCTTAACGAAAAAATGTTTTGTGTTTCATTTTTGTTCGTTTTGTTGTTGTGTTTTTGTTTTGTTTTGTTTTTTTACTAAAAAAAGTTGTTTTCTTTCCTTTCTTTTTTTTTTTTTTTTTTTTTTTTCCTAATTAATGAACATGTTCTGTTCGGGCCTCCTGCCCACTTTTCTCACTGGGTTGCTTGTTTTCTGGAGGCTGAATTGTGTGAGGCCTCGGTGTGTTTTGGATAGGCTCCCCTTACGGGATATGCTTGGGCTTGTCCTAGGCCTTTATAGGTCCATGTATACGTATGCCACGAGCATACGTAATATGTGTATGTGTGTTATACGTGCATGTGTTTTCCTTTGTTTTAAAGGCCAGAGTAGTTCTACAGCTTGACTTCTTCGCTGGTATGGTTTGGTGTGGTCCTGGTGGGACTACGGTGGGTTGTCGATACTTACCGCACTCCACACACACACACCCCCACCCCCACGCACACGCCCACGCTCGCACTCAGAGTGTGGCATTGTGTAGATGTACCGGAACTCAGTTTCTTGAGTGGATGGCTATGGACTCCACCCTCGCCCCCTGCCCCCTCACCCCCACCCGCCCGCATTCCCCCAACCCCCGCCTGCCTCACCCCCCCCCACCCCCGCCCGTGATTGTGGTCAGTCCATTTTGAAATCCATGTTCTCGTGACCGCAAGTGCATTTTCCCCCACCCACGCACCCATGTGTTGTCTTTGGACTTTGTCGCCGTCTAGGCACAGATAGATGTTTATTTCCACTTGTGTGGGGGTCAGAGTGTATCCTTCCTTTCCTTTCTAGCTTCTGGGCTTGGCGTGTCTGCTTCCGGAAGACCTCCTCCGTTCGAGAAAGGATGAATTCCTGCGTTGTTCTCTGAGCGCTGGCCTGGTTTCGGTTTGCCAGTCCCCGCCTTCCCTTCCCTTCCTCCCTCCCTCCCTCCCTCCGTCCGGGCAGCCGGGGATCTTCTTGCTCGTGCCCCTCTGGGCAGCCCGTGCCAGCCTCCCCGGGCACCGCCGGCCTCTCCGTGGGATTTCCCCCCGCGCAGGAATCGCGTGGGGAGCGCGTCTCCTCCGAGGCAGCCTCCCGGCGACATCTTCCCGTCTTCCCCCGCCCCCCCCCCCCCCCCCACCACCACCACCCCGTCTGCTGCCGGGGTCGCGCCGTGCCGTGCCGACCCGGGAGCTAGCTCCGAGACGGACGCCTCGGGGCCGCGCCAGACGCCCGCCGCCTCGCCCCGGGCTGAGCTCGGGCGTTTGGGCGGCCCGGCGGCGCTGCAGCGTCCTCGGTGGCCGGCCGGCGACCGGGATCCGGCCCGGGGACGTTGGAGCCGGTTGTCGGGAGCCACCTGGCGGCCGCTTTTATATTGTCCCTTGTCTCTGGAGCTTCGGCGACCTTCGTGAGGGCTGTGACTCGGCCGCCGGGCCCGAGGCAGATTTCCGGGAGCCAGGCGACGCTGGTGGCGACTGTCCCGGTGGCGCCCAGGCGTGGGCGCCTCCTGCTGTCGCTTGAGATTGGGCGTGCAGGTCTGTGAGGGTGTGACCGTCGCCGCGCTCTCGAGCCGGCTTGAGGGACCGCCTGGCCTGTTCGAGCAGCATCCGCCCGCGCCCCTCCGGCCGCGGGGACCGACCCGGCCATCCGACCCGACCTGGGCCGGGCCGCCGCGGTGGGAAGGGAGAGGGTCTTTCGCGTCCTCCGGAGCGCCTGTGGATGGGCGGTCGGGCCTTCTCCTGGCTCACCCTTTGGAGCGTTCGTTCCCCGACCCCCTCCCCACCCCCTCCCTCCCCGGGTCCCCACAGCGCCCCGCTCCGGAGGTGGGGACCGGCCCGGGCCCGTGCGTTTAGGCCGGTGGAGGGCGCGACGGGCTCGGTGGCGGGCGCGCGTGGGTCCCGGTGGTCGGATTCTTTCTGACCGATGTTTTTCCGAGTCGGACTCCAGAGGTGGGGACCGGCCTGGGCCGCGAGGGGTGACCCGGAGAGACCGGCACGGGCCAACACGGGTGCGGTCCCTCGTGGGCTCCGGTCGCCTGGGAGGCGCCTCCCTGGGAAAATGTTTTCAAGTCCCCCTGGGTCCGGCGACGTGGACGGACCGGGCCCTGCTCGCGCGGGTGGCCGGGGAGGGCGCACCCGACCCTTCAGCGTGCCCACGTGGGTCCCGGTCGGCGGACGCGACTTTTTCTCACCCTGCCCCGCCCCCTCCTCCACCGCGAGTCCCGGCCGGGGGGTGGGAACCGGCCCGAGGCGTACTGGGTGGCCCGGATAGGGCGGCCTGGGCCCGGGCGCGGTCCCTCGTGGGGCCCGCTCGTCGGAGGCGGCCGAGTGGGATATTTCTTTTTCTCTAACCAAGTCCTCGCCCGGAGACTCGGAGGGACCGGTACCTGCCCGCGCGGGCGAACCGGGGGGGGGGCGACCCCGGCCCGCTCGCTGCCTCTCCCACGTTTTCCCGCCCCGCCCCGCCCCGCCCCGCCCCGCCCCGCCCCCACTTTGCCACCACGCTCCTCGGGTCGACCAGATGGCCCCGAGAGCTCCGGGACTGGTGTGGATGGGGAAGTGTTGGGGACAGGTGGCGGGACCGAGGTCCCGGGGACCACCCCTGCGATTCGTGGATGGGCCCCGCTGCCGGGCGTCGTGATATTTTTCTCCTGAAATGGACCTTTTTTGCCACCAGATAGGTGCTGACACGGTCTTCCTTGGCGTCTGTCGCTGAGGACTTTGGGACTCCGGACGCATGCAGGGCTCTGGGCTTGGGACTGCCGCCTGGCACCCGAACCGGCCCTTGCCGCTTGAGCCGCCCGCCTGGGCCTGCGCGCCGGCTCTCGTGTGTGCGCCCGGCTGACCCGGCCCGTGGTGCCGCCTCCGGTCTCTGGCTCACCCGAGGGCGGCGGGGCGAGGTGGCGCGTGGGTCTTCTACCCCGTGTGACTCCCACCCCCCGCCGCAGGCACCCGGTGGTGGCTGAGACGGCCCCACCCCGCAGGCTCCGTGCCACGTGTCAGGCGTTCTCCTCGCGGGGTCGTCGGCCACTGTTGCCTGAGAGAAAGAAAATGGAGGAGGAGGAGGAGGAGGAGGCGGCGCGGGGGGGATGGGGGCTGCTGCCGGTGAGGCTGAAGCAGGCTCCTCGGATGATGGTCCTCACCGTGCCCCTCCCCTTCGGGGCTTTCTGGCCCCTGGCTCGCTGGATTGACTGATCGATGTGGTGATGTCGCGCTCTCCTGGGCCGGACCTAAGTCGCGCTAGACGAGGGACGGACGTTCCTGGCGAACGGGACCGCTCTTCTCGTTCTGTCCGCGGGCCCCTCGCCTCTCTTTTCACACCCTCCTGGCCTGTCGAGGGGTGTGTGGAAGGCAGGGGTGGTGGTCTCCGGCCCTGACCCTCGGTCTCCCGCCCCCTGCCTCGCGGCGCGGGCGGGTCCGTGGTCCTCGGACGCAGCAGACACTCTCGCTTCGCCTCCTTGGCGTGTGCCTCGCGAGCGGTCCTCCCCGCGTCGGTGGAGGGGGGCCGTCCCGCCGCTGCGCTGCGCGCCCCTGCTGGCGCGTGAGCGTGCCTTGCTTGGCCGTCGGTGGTGCCCCTGGAGCGCTCCAGGTTGTCCCTCAGGTGCCCGAGGCCGAGCGGTGGTGTCGTTCCCTTTTCCCAGCGTGCTCCTCGGGTCCCCGCCGCGGTGGTGTGTCCCCTGAGTGGCTCCCTTGGGGTGGGGGGTCGAGACGGTAAGGGAGGCGTGCCTCTGTTTCCCCCCCTCGGTGGGGGGCCGGGTGCCGCCTCGCCGCGGTCGTCCTCCCACGGCTGTGCTGTGGGGGGGGGATCGTGTTGGGCCGGGGGGGCGGCTGAGGTTGTGCCCCCGGCTGTGGCCGCGAGCGCTCCTGTGGGCCGTGTGCTTACCCATACCGCAGACCCCCCCCCCACCCCGCCCATTCGTGGACTGGGCGGCTTGTGGAGCGCCTCCGCGGGCCCAAAGGGGAGACGAT
>NW_028125184.1:72500-82500 GCF_965194825.1 Balaenoptera physalus
GGCATAGGGATGTTTTGGAATTTGAGTGACAACACCACGAGAGGGACACTCTGACTCTCCTTTACTTCTCCCCTCTGAAATCAGGAAGAAAATCTCTCACGTGAAAGGGGAGGGGGGCGGGAGGTGTAGAGATCATGACGAACTGAACTGCTTTCATGTCTCATGAAATGTTCACGAATCATCCAAGTAGGATTGCTCATAACAGAGGACATAGATGTTGACGAGATAAGAATGTTTAAGGGGAACTTTTCCCCCAATGATTGTTTTCCACAGGCCGACTTCAAGACTTTCCAACATCTCTGGTCATCTCTAGGCTTAGAGGTTGGCTAAGTGCCCTGACAGGATGAAACCTCAGCGAGTGTCTACATCATCTCCACATAAGATAAAATACTGAAATGTTCATGGCTCCACAAGTCTAAGGGTCTCCCTGCTTTGGACCTTTTACGGAGGAGAGACTGAGCATGTTTGGTTCCATGCCTAGATAGATCTTGTGCTTTAGGGAAAGACTGTACTAGGTAGGAGCCTAGACTTCTACAAAGTATTCCATTTTCACACTGTTCACTGTGGTTGGCTTCCTTACTTTCACTGAAGAGGAAAAAAAAAAAAAAAAAAAAAAAGACAGTGTCCAAGGACGAGGCATTCTAAAGAAGGAACGTGTGTGGTCCAAGCTACCTGATGTCGCCATCGTCACGGTAGGAAGAGGACTTTTTTTGGGGGGGAGGGGGGAGGCAAAGTAGAAGGTGTATGGAGATAAGGTTTGGGGGAAGGAGAAAGAGATTTTTGTCCTAAAGGTAGTCATTTCTCAATGGAAAAGAAAGAAAACAAGGGACAAGCTAAAAATGGGCACAGGCAATTGGAAAAGGTGTGTGAAGAAAAGTGTCTTTGGAAAGGAATTGGATCCGTGGTCAGGACTGGATAAGATGAGGGTGGATTCAAAGACAGAAATGAGTTTTCGTATCAACATGAAACCAGTGCAAGATTAGAATTTAGTTGTCTCTCTCTGTTAAAAGGACCAGGTTTGGGTTTAGGGTTTGGGTTTTTCTTCTATCGATCTGCTCTGCCCATCATGAGAGATTAGATTAGATTAGGAAAGGTTTTTTCCTTTATCTTTAAGGAGAGAGAGAAAGAAAGAAAGGGGGGGGGAGAGAGAGAGAGAGAGAGAGAGAGAGGGGAGAGAGAGAGAGAGAAAGAAAGAAAGAGAGAGAGAGAGAGAAAGAAAGAGAGAGAGAGAGAGAGAGAGAGAAGAGAAAGAAAGAAAGAAAGAAAGAAAGAAAGAAAGAAAGAAAGAAAGAAAGAAAGAAAGAAAGAAAGAAAGAAAGAAAGAAAGAGAAAGAAAGAAAGAAAGAAAGAAAGAAAGAAAGAAAGAAAGAAAGAAAGAAAGAAAGAAAGAAAGAAAGAAAGAAAGAAAAAGAAAGAAAGAAAAGCTTATGTCTTTGTCAAAAGTCATCACTTATTTTCTAGGTTGCCTTTATCAGGTCTTGGAGGACTCACATCAACTTAGTCCTCTCGATATTCAAAGAACCAGGTTTGGCTCAGAACTGAAGAAGAAGCTTCTCTCTCTGCCTAGCAAGTCTTTCCTTGGGATGTTGGTGACATGGCTAACGAAGCACTGTTTCACAGTGACCTATCAGATTAAGTGCTTTACAATCTTTTGGATATTTTGGACACATTTGCCCAAAAATTGAAGGACAGATGAAGTCCTTTGGACTTCGAACGCACTTTGAGATAGGATCCAGGAGGAGAGGGCCCTCAAAATAGCTCAAAAATGTGTTCTCTCTCCTGAGAAATGAGAGAGATGAAACTGAGTAAGTTTCTTGGAGAGGTTCGATGACACGGGAAAGTGTTGTCAAAGAGGAAGGAACAACGTGAAGTCTTCTTTGGCTTGTGTCTGTACACCGATGTGTTCTAACTGTTCCAGAAATGATGGGACCTTTCTTCCTGGAAGTCTTCTCTGCCCTGGCATAAAGTGTTGTCTGTTATCGTCAAAATGGAGGCTCACACGAAAGGGGCTGGACCCAGTATCAGGGAGATGTTCTAACCGACTTTCACGCCAAGGCAGTAACAAGAGCCTGTGGAAAGATGGTGGGGGTGGCGGGGCACACGTGGATCAAGTCCATTCTGTCCTTTCAACAGCCGGTCGGGGCTATGGCAGACGGGAGACGGTGGCCCAGCCGGTTGCTCCCTGGCCAACCTCCCCCCTCCCCCACACCTTGCATTCCTTCACCCGCCCATGGTGCCTCCAAGATGACTCCAATTGTAAATAGACATTGGCAGGAAGACTTCTACAGTCTACCGGCAACGTCTGACCTGTCATGCTTGTAACCCTGGGGGGGAAAAAATCATTTTTCTCTATGGAAAGAAAACCTCCTCTCTCTGGACCCTCTGAACCCCAGCCACTGGACTTCATTCCACTGCCACTTAGTAGGGGTCATCCAAACATCCTTGTATGTTTTCCGTGTGGGTTGAAGTCTTCCCTCGCTGCAAGCCTGATGTCCTCACCGTGGCACAGAGACTGTTAAAAAAACAAAATGTGTTTGCCACTTGGGGTCTACCTTCCACAGCCTCCCGTGTGATCAGATCAAGGCACCCGCTTCTCTGGGCAAATCCTACAATCCTTCACAAAAGCTCTTGTAAACTTTTTGGAACCGTCACTCGTCCAGTCACCCTCAATCATCAGGCAAGGTCGGCAGAACCGATGGAAAAACTGGACTCCAAGAAGAAAAAGAATGACTTACATGGGGTTGAATGAACTGATGAATAGGGTGACAATGTGTATGACTACTTGTGTAAAATAGGACTGCTTGGGGAAGCGGGGGATAGATAACTTAGGAGGTTGAGATGAACATATACATATTACTGTACATAAAATAGGTAATCAGCAAACACCTCCTACCATATAGCACAGGAAACTCTACTCACTACTTTGTAATGACGTATGAGAGAAAAGAATCTGAAAAAGAATATCTATATAAAGTATTTTGATATATATATAAAGAGAGAGAGAGAGAGAAACAGAGAGAGAGAGAGAGAGAGAGAGAGAGAGGGAGAGAGGGAGAGATTAGGACTGATTGTTAAATCTGTTGTCTTCCAGATACAAAGAAAAACAAAAACAAACAAACAAAACCCAATTTTCTTCTTTTATTTTTAAAGGGGGACGTCCATTTGGTAACTTATACCTCTGTCAGCAGGATAGAATCACTGATCTTTTTCTCCCTACTTTCCTTAATTCAGAAACTCTCAGTGAGGCTTCTTATTTCCCTGGCAATAGAGTTATTTGCATATGTTACTTGGAGGCCAAAATTATGTTTCCATAAACGGGGATACACACTTGTGGATATGAAATTCTGGTGCTGCTCACTTCCCTTAGGGTGTTGTTCTTAACCTGAAAACTGGACTGCATCCCGAGGTTTTTTGAGTTCCCTCCAATATCTGGCTACGACTCTCTCCATGAACGTTTGCCATTTTCTCCCACCCTTTTGACTTGGCATCACTGAGAACTAAAACGGCCCTTTGCCTGAAGCCCTGCAAACGGAAGCTAGAGAACTTGACGAAAACCTTAGAGAAACGGCCACAACGGCTCCTATGGAAAAAGTCCTCGTTCCTGTTTCTGTGAGAGCCACTCCGAAATTTGAACCAAACACCCGACGACATCACCAGAGTTATTTCAAACTTCTAAAGTTGCTTCGACCCTGACATCTAGAAATCTCCTTGACTCAGACACACACACACACACACACACACACACACACACACACACACACACACACACACGTCACCAGCTCAGCTTTAATATGTTCCAAGGAACTTTCAGAGGAGGGAACTGTTGGGCTCCAGAGTAGGCCGCCCCAAAATGTGCCTCCATGCTCTATTGATTATTTTGAATTCAAGTGACCTAAGAACCGGCCAGCACAAGAGGGACACACTGGCCCTCCTTTCTGTCCTCCTGCGGAGGAAGATCTCAAGTGAAGACGTCTGCTTTCACGCGTGTCCATGATTCTCAAATGGTGTAGTGGGGTTTCCTGGGTTAGGAAAAGGAGGGGACTCCTTTTGCCTGGAAAAAAGACCTGTTTCTCACATATCCTCCTCCCATCCCTTCCTCTCTCCCTCCTTCCCTCCCTGCAGTTTGGAGGGGGCAGCCTAAGGGTGGGGGAAATTGGGGAAAGAAAAAAGAAAAAGCCATTCATTAAAGAGAAGCTCGAGGCAAAGTCAAACGCTCCGACTTGACCGGAGAGCTTTCTGCATTTGAATGGAGCGATTGAACGAGGCCCTGCCAAATGAATCGTCCGGACCTCCCCTCCCCCGCTCCTGGCAAAGGTCAGTCCAGGGGACTTAGGAAGGAGCGCTGGAGAAGGAACGGGGGTGGGGGTGGGGGTGGGGGCGGGAACAACAGACAATAGCCGCTGCCTGCCTGCCTGCCTGCCCGCCCGCCGGGCTGAGGCCTGAGGGCTGAGGGCCACGCTGGCTCCTGCAACACAATCCCTTCCAGGAAACTGCTGTGATGACTATTCGGCAGTGAATGATCAAATCTGAACTCTCTTGGCCTATTTCTGCAAAAGGCCCGAGTCTCAGCTACGACAGATTCTCTGGATTTCTTGGCACATGGACTGACCCGCACCCTCCCATCCTGTCAGATCCTCCTTTGTACACACACCTCCACTGGAAGGGTTCTTTGGCCTCGTCCAGAAAACGAACAAGCAAGAACAAACACACAAACAGACTGAATTGATGTGTTGGTATTTGTTGGAAAGAAACATGCTCCTCTCACACACCTGAGGGCAGGAAGCGAAGGCAGGTTCTCAACGGAGGGGGGGGGGGGAAGGGGAACCTGAACCGAGGACGGTCAGCGGTCCTCCCCGACTTCTCTCCCAGGTCACGTGGGCCTCCCCTCCCCCCCTCTCTCTGCGCCCCCCTGCCCTGGTTCTGATATTTCACTTGGGAAACTTCTCTAGGCCGACCGAGATGCCAGCTTGCTGTCCTGCTGCTTCATGTCCATCTCTACCAGCCGTGCCCAAAAGGCACGTGAAATCATGGACAGCAAATAGCGCCCCCAGAGCCGTGTGTGTGTGTGTGTGTGTGTGTGTGTGTGCGCCAATTTTCCAGGAAGCGGTGAGGGAGCAAAGGGGGGGCTGGGTGAAGGAATCCTGGGTGCCTGTCATCGCACACCCCGCAGAGCACCATTTATT
Organism: Balaenoptera physalus; assembly: GCF_965194825.1. NCBI lineage: Eukaryota > Metazoa > Chordata > Mammalia > Artiodactyla > Balaenopteridae > Balaenoptera > Balaenoptera physalus. The sequence goes on from NW_028125184.1 coordinate 77,684, forward strand.
TCCATCTCCATGTCTGAAAGACACTTAGTCCTCATTTCAGCAACTTGATGGTGATTCCCCTTCTAAATACGTGACAAAACCTATGAAGTACTGGACTCATTGAATCTGTAACTGCTAACAGGGCCCAAGGAGTTTTCAATCGATGGCAGGAAAAGAAATGATCCTGAACATAAAACTGCCAAGAATTCCTGTAGATGGAGTTATCACGGACCGACTTCTGGTGATACGTGCCATGGGGGCTCCCATTTGACAAACCGGAATGGGATAGGTAGACCCAGTCATCCCATGTTTTACCTCAAGCTGGAGAAGCAGAGAATATCATCTAAAAGCCTACCTTCATGGCGTCTCAGTGCTCAGGGCTCTTCCTTCTCGGGGATCTTGTGTTCTGTAGGGATAATTCACGTGCTGGGGCAGTAGGTTCCCAATATCAGCTTGTGAAATGGATTAAATGATGTCTTCCTTTTAAAAAGATAAAGATTATTTGGAAAAGTTATTAATAGTGAACACATGATGTTATCCTCTCTGATCTATAAACTAGAGTTGACCGTTGAACAACCAACATGGAGGGTTACGGGTGCCGAGCCCACGCACTGTGAAAATCCATGGATAACTTCACAGTCAGGGCCCTGTATCTGCGCTTCCACCTCCGGGGACTCAGCAACCACAGATCCTGCAGTGCCATAGTGCACGGCTATGGAAAACATCCACCTATGAGTCACACACACACACGCACACACGCACAGGCACAGGTTTCAACTTTGTTGTGTTTATTCTTGTGGCCACTCATCCTTGACATGTGCGTGCATACCTATTTGAACAGTAATGTAACAGGTAACCCCCATCACTTGTGTTCTACTTTTTTACTGACCATTGAAACTTAGTTCCTGATTGACCCTAGGGTTTGTAATTATGTTTACAACTTCATAAAAATAGAAAGTCCCTCACTGATCCACAGCGAGCGTATGAAAGGAAAATTGACCCATTCTGACTCAGGGCAACATTTCCTGGTTTTGAAAGACACACACCCATTCGGTAGTGAGTGCTTACATATGTCCAAGTACTGATCCACTGAAGTGGGGTTGCTTTCTTTCTTGGTACCAAACTTTGCATTCTCAAAATACTTCGCCATCTACCTATTTATGCTGTAGATTTGTAGTAATAGACAATCTCCAAACGTCTGAACCTTGTCTCAATCGTGGGGCTCACACATTCTTTATAGAGTCAGTATATTCCCAGCATTCATTTCTTGATGTGAACTAGGTGAGGAATTTGCCATTGTGACGTTAGAATTGGCACCTCCTTGGTGTGAGGACACCAAGGGATAAGGGACCACTGAAGAATGTCCTTCCTTCACCATGCTGAGACTATTTTATTCAGTGAATCCTCTCATGTCCTACAAGTGCTGGCTCCATGGCGAATGGGATTCTCCCATGCATTGCATCGGATTTCTTCTACAGCGGTGATTATGTGGTCTGGCCCAAGACGACGGCCTGCTGTCCTCCTAGTAAAGCTTGTGCTGCCTTCCCTACCACGTCAGGGATGCATCCCACTCTGAGCTGTCTGTGTGTGCTGAGGCTGGAGCGCCAACTGAAGGTTCTCCCACCGTGGTTCCAGGCTTAGGGTTTCTCCCCACATGATTTTCCTCGGCTTAAAGAGGGTAATTTCTGGCTGAAGGCTCTACCTCACTGATCTCAGACACAGGGTTTCTGCTGTGTGTGACTTCTCTGGTGTTTATAAGGACGAGTGCACTGGGTAATGTCTTACAAGATGTGTCAGGAAAACTACTTTCTCAGGGGAGTCTGCGGTGGGCATTACCTGCCCTTCTCCCCTAGTGGCCAGGCTTCTCTCCACACTGACTCGAATGAGCCTGGAGCCCACCTGGATTGAGGACTCTGGGAAATCCTCTTGCATCCTCCTCATCTCTCCTCCTGCTCCAGCTGTGAAAGCACATCTGATTGGTGCAGCCGATAACTTGTTTCGTGGGAAACATGGACCTGGATTTGGAGCCCTGCGTTGGAACCTGCGTGTGGTCTTCAGGTTCACGTCAGGAGGAAGAGCGAGGCGAACGGACGTTAAAGAGCAGCACGGGGAAGGGCGTCCTGAGCACGGGGAAGTACTCCCAGCCCTTCCCCAGAGCAGGAGGGACGCTGACTTTGGGCTCAGGTATTCAGGAACTGTCTGCTGATGCTCAGGCCCCAGACCAGAAACAGACTGTGAAATCCTTTGTTTTTCGAACGAGGGTGAATCCGTTGTTCCATAGTGGATCGAACATTATTTTCAAAGAAACATATTCAATAACATCAGCTCCCTCGGAAGGCCAACCAACCCCCACCCCACCCCCCAACCCCACCCCCCATCTCCATGAACTCTCTTTTAAAGGGAAAATGTCTGCTATGATGACGACTGTTGTGCCAAACTCTGCCACGGTTTCAAGAGCAGAGGAGCTGGTTAGGAATTACCTATCACGTTGATCCATCCACTGGATGCAGGCGTGCCATGAGGTGAGTGTCCTGCACTGTTCTGAGTGTTTGTTAGATATGGAGCAGAAAGGAAGACGTGTGATTGTGGCCAGAAATTGTCCATCCTGGTGGGATCCTGAAAAAAATAAAAATAAAAAGAAAGAAAGAAAGAAGAGAGAGAGAGAGAGAGAGAGAGAGAGAGAGAGAGAGAGAGAGAGAGAGAAAGAAAGAAAGAAAGAAAGAAAGAAAGAAAGAAAGAAAGAAAGAAAGAAAGAAAGAAAGAAAGAAAGAAAGAAAGAAAGAAAGAAAGAGAGAAGCACAAGAAGCACATCCCCTTCAGGCAGATGTGGATGCTCTGTAAGTGTATAGGCATCGGCGTGGTGGGGGGCAGAATACGCAAAGCTCCTCTGGGTAATCTTTTATCAGATAAATGGCTGTGGACAGACTCACCCATGGACACCAGATAACTGAGGTCCTCCAGCAGCACAGCTCTAGACAGCGTCCCCTGGAATTTGCTCATCAGGGCGCACTCTTCCTGGGTGAAGGTCGCACACACCCTTGAGACTCACTGATATTTAAAGACATGGTGGATATTCTGGCTCGGCCTGCGCCATCCCCACAATGTCCAAAGGTGACGGTCGAGATGACAAAACTGGAGAAAGACAGGTGTGTCTATCGCAAGCTCAGACACTGTTTGAGGTGCAGTTGACTCTTCCCTTGGGTTGACTTGGCACGTGCCTTTCAGATGCATCACGGAGATACGCACACTCCTGACTCAGGGTGACCTCATCGCAAGGGGATATGACATGAAGGGTGTTGAGCAATAACCCGGACCCTCCACAAACACACACACACACACACACACACACACACACGCACACGCACACGCACACGCACGCCCCCCCCACACACAAAAAAGGGGCTCGCGGGAGTAAAAGACTAACGTTACCTCTGTTGACACCCACGACTGTACCTAGTTGTCACGAGACAGGAAGCTCAACTATACATTTAACCCTTATCTGTTCCTGTGCTTTCTTGCAGAAAATCCTCGTGCGCTTCTTTCGCCTCGTGGAAGCGCTTGCTATTCCCCATAGGTAGCCACCGTGGAACCAGCTGCTGCTGATCCAAGAATTTGGAGGATTTCCGGAAATGATCAGTGATCCCGAGACAGACTCTCCCTTCCGTGATCAAAGCGACTCGGGGAGCTGTCTCTCGCCCCCCCGCCCCCACATCCCCACCCCCCACCCCCCACACCGCCTTCTCCCTTGTGTACAAGCTATGTCTTTTAATTAAAACGTTTTGCCTTGTTAGCCTTAGAGTCTTGTGGAAGCGATCTTCATTTCTATGGTACTGCTGTGCAAGAATCTGGAAAGGGCCCGGTAACGGGTATGTCTGTAGCTCCCTCCTAGAGCTGGCCTGTGTCTACGTACGGATTCGAGTGCCACAGTTAACTTGTGAAAGAGCTCTCTTGAACTGGCTTAGAAGGAAGCACTCCCGAATTCAGTCCACTAGAAAGGGACCCGCCCGAAGGTTTTTGCAAGTTCACGTGATCTAGGATGAACCCTTCAGCCGAGATATAGCCAAGGTCAAGGGATGGGTTTTATGAAACTAGGCAGGTCTTTAGCGTGATCAGCATTCGAGGTCAACGTTTTCTTCTATCTACGTCGACCCCAAATCCAATAAGTTCACGGGAGTGAACCGAATTCGTCAGCAAGAAAAACAACTTGGGGGGTGATGGCTGACGTCGTCTAAAGTCTCAGGAGATGTTCACGGGTCATCTCATCGTCATGGGATTCAGAACAAGTGATTTCGATAGCTCTAGGTGGAGGAACTCCTTAAGAAAGGTTATGTGTTGTGGTATGTATGTCTACTTAAAAAGAGTTTCTCCCAGACCTTTGGGGTCACTTTAGAAACTTTAGAGTTGGCGTAAGTGGAATGATGGGGAATTCGTGGAACGTCTAGATCGTTTCCAAAGATAACCTATGGAAACGTTCTTGGCTCAACAAGTCTCAGTGGACCTACTTCTGTCTCCTTATTACAGAAGGAACTGTAAAACTAAAACTAACTGTAAAACTAAAGATGTTTCGATGTATGACTCCACACCTCTGGCATCACTTTGGGGGAAAGAAATTTTGAAAAAGTGACGCTGTGTGAAAATGTATGCTTCTAGACATGATGGAATGGAATCATCCATTTGCCGGTCCAGAAACACTGGTGTCACGGACCCCGTTCACCGTGGCTTCCTAGTTCCTGTTCATGACCGATTCAGGTTTCTAAGGGTTCTGAATTCTGATTGTCTTTTTCTTGTTTTCTTCTCCATTCTTGTCTCAAAGAACTTTTACGTTCCAAAAATATATT
>NW_028125184.1:85000-90000 GCF_965194825.1 Balaenoptera physalus
TCTCTCTCTCTCTCTCATAGATATAGACGTACGGACACAGAGAGCGCTAACAGTGTGTCCGTACCTATAGCTACATAGGTATAGGTGTTGGTACAGATAGACATGTTACATGTCTTCTTTACCCCCTCCGTGGGCACTTAGTGGAGTTACTGGGTCGCATGGTAGTTTTGTGTGCAGTGCTTTGAGGGACTTCCGTACTGTTTTCCATACTGCTGTCTTTTGTCGGAGAGCCATTCTGTCACCCGCCAGGTGACATCTCTGAGTCCTCCAGCATGCCACGGTGGTGGTGGTCTCTCTCAGCTTGAAAAATACGTGTTCGATCAGGAGCCACTTTTTCTGCCTTTACGAACTTGCTGTCGCAACTCCAGATCCTGGGCCTGTCCGAGTATCTTTGTCAAGAGAAATGCGTGCGCTTCTTTGGTTCCCCATTTATTTTTCTTAACGAAAAAATGTTTTGTGTTTCATTTTTGTTCGTTTTGTTGTTGTGTTTTTGTTTTGTTTTGTTTTTTTACTAAAAAAAGTTGTTTTCTTTCCTTTCTTTTTTTTTTTTTTTTTTTTTTTCCTAATTAATGAACATGTTCTGTTCGGGCCTCCTGCCCACTTTTCTCACTGGGTTGCTTGTTTTCTGGAGGCTGAATTGTGTGAGGCCTCGGTCTGTTTTGGATAGGCTCCCCTTACGGGATATGCTTGGGCTTGTCCTAGGCCTTTATAGGTCCATGTATACGTATGCCACGAGCATACGTAATATGTGTATGTGTGTTATACGTGCATGTGTTTTCCTCTGTTTTAAAGGCCAGAGTAGTTCTACAGCTTGACTTCTTCGCTGGTATGGTTTGGTGTGGTCCTGGTGGGACTACGGTGGGTTGTCGATACTTACCGCACTCCACACACACACACCCCCACCCCCACGCACACGCCCACGCTCGCACTCAGAGTGTGGCATTGTGTAGATGTACCGGAACTCAGTTTCTTGAGTGGATGGCTATGGACTCCACCCTCGTCCCCTGCCCCCTCACCCCCACCCGCCCGCATTCCCCCAACCCCCGCCTGCCTCACCCCCCCCACCCCCGCCCGTGATTGTGGTCAGTCCATTTTGAAATCCATGTTCTCGTGACGGCAAGTGCATTTTCCCCCACCCACGCACCCATGTGTTGTCTTTGGACTTTGTCGCCGTCTAGGCACAGATAGATGTTTATTTCCACTTGTGTGGGGGTCAGAGTGTATCCTTCCTTTCCTTTCTAGCTTCTGGGCTTGGCGTGTCTGCTTCCGGAAGACCTCCTCCGTTCGAGAAAGGATGAATTCCTGCGTTGTTCTCTGAGCGCTGGCCTGGTTTCGGTTTGCCAGTCCCCGCCTTCCCTTCCCTTCCTCCCTCCCTCCCTCCCTCCGTCCGGGCAGCCGGGGATATTCTTGCTCGTGCCCCTCTGGGCAGCCCGTGCCAGCCTCCCCGGGCACCGCCGGCGTCTCCGTGGGATTTCCCCCCGCGCAGGAATCGCGTGGGGAGCGCGTCTCCTCCGAGGCAGCCTCCCGGCGACATCTTCCCGTCTTCCCCCGCCCCCCCCCCCCCACCACCACCACCCCGTCTGCTGCCGGGGTCGCGCCGTGCCGTGCCGACCCGGGAGCTAGCTCCGAGACGGACGCCTCGGGGCCGCGCCAGACGCCCGCCGCCTCGCCCCGGGCTGAGCTCGGGCGTTTGGGCGGCCCGGCGGCGCTGCAGCGTCCTCGGTGGCCGGCCGGCGACCGGGATCCGGCCCGGGGACGTTGGAGCCGGTTGTCGGGAGCCACCTGGCGGCCGCTTTTATATTGTCCCTTGTCTCTGGAGCTTCGGCGACCTTCGTGAGGGCTGTGACTCGGCCGCCGGGCCCGAGGCAGATTTCCGGGAGCCAGGCGACGCTGGTGGCGACTGTCCCGGTGGCGCCCAGGCGTGGGCGCCTCCTGCTGTCGCTTGAGATTGGGCGTGCAGGTCTGTGAGGGTGTGACCGTCGCCGCGCTCTCGAGCCGGCTTGAGGGACCGCCTGGCCTGTTCGAGCAGCATCCGCCCGCGCCCCTCCGGCCGCGGGGACCGACCCGGCCATCCGACCCGACCTGGGCCGGGCCGCCGCGGTGGGAAGGGAGAGGGTCTTTCGCGTCCTCCGGAGCGCCTGTGGATGGGCGGTCGGGCCTTCTCCTGGCTCACCCTTTGGAGCGTTCGTTCCCCGACCCCCTCCCCACCCCCTCCCTCCCCGGGTCCCCACAGCGCCCCGCTCCGGAGGTGGGGACCGGCCCGGGCCCGTGCGTTTAGGCCGGTGGAGGGCGCGACGGGCTCGGTGGCGGGCGCGCGTGGGTCCCGGTGGTCGGATTCTTTCTGACCGATGTTTTTCCGAGTCGGACTCCAGAGGTGGGGACCGGCCTGGGCCGCGAGGGGTGACCCGGAGAGACCGGCACGGGCCAACACGGGTGCGGTCCCTCGTGGGCTCCGGTCGCCTGGGAGGCGCCTCCCTGGGAAAATGTTTTCAAGTCCCCCTGGGTCCGGCGACGTGGACGGACCGGGCCCTGCTCGCGCGGGTGGCCGGGGAGGGCGCACCCGACCCTTCAGCGTGCCCACGTGGGTCCCGGTCGGCGGACGCGACTTTTTCTCACCCTGCCCCGCCCCCTCCTCCACCGCGAGTCCCGGCCGGGGGGTGGGAACCGGCCCGAGGCGTACTGGGTGGCCCGGATAGGGCGGCCTGGGCCCGGGCGCGGTCCCTCGTGGGGCCCGCTCGTCGGAGGCGGCCGAGTGGGATATTTCTTTTTCTCTAACCAAGTCCTCGCCCGGAGACTCGGAGGGACCGGTACCTGCCCGCGCGGGCGAACCGGGGGGGGGGGGCGACCCCGGCCCGCTCGCTGCCTCTCCCACGTTTTCCCGCCCCGCCCCGCCCCGCCCCCACTTTGCCACCACGCTCCTCGGGTCGACCAGATGGCCCCGAGAGCTCCGGGACTGGTGTGGATGGGGAAGTGTTGGGGACAGGTGGCGGGACCGAGGTCCCGGGGACCACCCCTGCGATTCGTGGATGGGCCCCGCTGCCGGGCGTCGTGATATTTTTCTCCTGAAATGGACCTTTTTTGCCACCAGATAGGTGCTGACACGGTCTTCCTTGGCGTCTGTCGCTGAGGACTTTGGGACTCCGGACGCATGCAGGGCTCTGGGCTTGGGACTGCCGCCTGGCACCCGAACCGGCCCTTGCCGCTTGAGCCGCCCGCCTGGGCCTGCGCGCCGGCCGGCTCTCGTGTGTGTGCCCGGCTGACCCGGCCCGTGGTGCCGCCTCCGGTCTCTGGCTCACCCGAGGGCGGCGGGGCGAGGTGGCGCGTGGGTCTTCTACCCCGTGTGACTCCCACCCCCCGCCGCAGGCACCCGGTGGTGGCTGAGACGGCCCCACCCCGCAGGCTCCGTGCCACGTGTCAGGCGTTCTCCTCGCGGGGTCGTCGGCCACTGTTGCCTGAGAGAAAGAAAAGAGGAGGAGGAGGAGGCGGCGCGGGGGGAATGGGGGCTGCTGCCGGTGAGGCTGAAGCAGGCTCCTCGGATGATGGTCCTCACCGTGCCCCTCCCCTTCGGGGCTTTCTGGCCCCTGGCTCGCTGGATTGACTGATCGATGTGGTGATGTCGCGCTCTCCTGGGCCGGACCTAAGTCGCGCTAGACGAGGGACGGACGTTCCTGGCGAACGGGACCGCTCTTCTCGTTCTGTCCGCGGGCCCCTCGCCTCTCTTTTCACACCCTCCTGGCCTGTCGAGGGGTGTGTGGAAGGCAGGGGTGGTGGTCTCCGGCCCTGACCCTCGGTCTCCCGCCCCCTGCCTCGCGGCGCGGGCGGGTCCGTGGTCCTCGGACGCAGCAGACACTCTCGCTTCGCCTCCTTGGCGTGTGCCTCGCGAGCGGTCCTCCCCGCGTCGGTGGAGGGGGGCCGTCCCGCCGCTGCGCTGCGCGCCCCTGCTGGCGCGTGAGCGTGCCTTGCTTGGCCGTCGGTGGTGCCCCTGGAGCGCTCCAGGTTGTCCCTCAGGTGCCCGAGGCCGAGCGGTGGTGTCGTTCCCTTTTCCCAGCGTGCTCCTCGGGTCCCCGCCGCGGTGGTGTGTCCCCTGAGTGGCTCCCTTGGGGTGGGGGGTCGAGACGGTAAGGGAGGCGTGCCTCTGTTTCCCCCCCTCGGTGGGGGGCCGGGTGCCGCCTCGCCGCGGTCGTCCTCCCACGGCTGTGCTGTGGGGGGGGGATCGTGTTGGGCCGGGGGGGCGGCTGAGGTTGTGCCCCCGGCTGTGGCCGCGAGCGCTCCTGTGGGCTGTGTGCTTACCCATACCGCAGACCCCCCCCCACCCCGCCCATTCGTGGACTGGGCGGCTTGTGGAGCGCCTCCGCGGGCCCAAAGGGGAGACGATGGGTGGGGGATGATGCACCCTCGGTGAGAAAGCCTTCTCTAGCGATCCGAGAGGGAGCCTTGGTGTACCGGACCCCCCAGCTGCTGCCCCTCCCAAGCGTGCAGTCGCCACGGTGGTGACTGCCAGAGCACGTGGGCAGAGCCCCTCGCCTTCGCGGGAGGGCTTGCGCCGGCCCCGCGGTGGGGGCCGTGCGCCGCTCTTTGCCTACCGCGGCCCGCGCCTCCCCCCTCTGAGTCGGGGGAGGGTCCCGCCAGGCCGGCGTCCGGCGCGGGGCCGCGCGTGCGCGTGCGCGTGCGGTGAGCCCCGTGGCGAGCTCAAGGGGGGGGCGGGGACGCCCGGACGTCCCGACTCCCCAGTCCCGCAGCCACGAGGAGCCTGTCGCGCCTGGCCCTCACCGCGAGTCGCGGCCGGCGGCGGTGTGTGGGCGCGGTGCGGGTCGCCTCGCTCGGGAGCGTTTCCCTGGGGCGCGAGCCCCGGCGGTCGGACTTGGATGAAGGCGGATCTGGCGAGGACGGAGGGGGTTGAGTTTGGGTGGACGGGTCCCTCCGTGGCACGCGGGGGAGAACGTCACACGCGGGCCCTGGCGGCGGGGCCGGGTCGTGGGGAGGCCCCAGGGTGGCTGGGG
>NW_028125184.1:112500-127500 GCF_965194825.1 Balaenoptera physalus
CGGTTGCTCCCTGGCCAACCTCCCCCCTCCCCCACACCTTGCATTCCTTCACCCGCCCATGGTGCCTCCAAGATGACTCCAATTGTAAATAGACATTGGCAGGAAGACTTCTACAGTCTACCGGCAACGTCTGACCTGTCATGCTTGTAACCCTGGGGGGGAAAAAATCATTTTTCTCTATGGAAAGAAAACCTCCTCTCTCTGGACCCTCTGAACCCCAGCCACTGGACTTCATTCCACTGCCACTTAGTAGGGGTCATCCAAACATCCTTGTATGTTTTCCGTGTGGGTTGAAGTCTTCCCTCGCTGCAAGCCTGATGTCCTCACCGTGGCACAGAGACTGTTAAAAAAACAAAATGTGTTTGCCACTTGGGGTCTACCTTCCACAGCCTCCCGTGTGATCAGATCAAGGCACCCGCTTCTCTGGGCAAATCCTACAATCCTTCACAAAAGCTCTTGTAAACTTTTTGGAACCGTCACTCGTCCAGTCACCCTCAATCATCAGGCAAGGTCGGCAGAACCGATGGAAAAACTGGACTCCAAGAAGAAAAAGAATGACTTACATGGGGTTGAATGAACTGATGAATAGGGTGACAATGTGTATGACTACTTGTGTAAAATAGGACTGCTTGGGGAAGCGGGGGATAGATAACTTAGGAGGTTGAGATGAACATATACATATTACTGTACATAAAATAGGTAATCAGCAAACACCTCCTACCATATAGCACAGGAAACTCTACTCACTACTTTGTAATGACGTATGAGAGAAAAGAATCTGAAAAAGAATATCTATATAAAGTATTTTGATATATATATAAAGAGAGAGAGAGAGAGAAACAGAGAGAGAGAGAGAGAGAGAGAGAGAGAGGGAGAGAGGGAGAGATTAGGACTGATTGTTAAATCTGTTGTCTTCCAGATACAAAGAAAAACAAAAACAAACAAACAAAACCCAATTTTCTTCTTTTATTTTTAAAGGGGGACGTCCATTTGGTAACTTATACCTCTGTCAGCAGGATAGAATCACTGATCTTTTTCTCCCTACTTTCCTTAATTCAGAAACTCTCAGTGAGGCTTCTTATTTCCCTGGCAATAGAGTTATTTGCATATGTTACTTGGAGGCCAAAATTATGTTTCCATAAACGGGGATACACACTTGTGGATATGAAATTCTGGTGCTGCTCACTTCCCTTAGGGTGTTGTTCTTAACCTGAAAACTGGACTGCATCCCGAGGTTTTTTGAGTTCCCTCCAATATCTGGCTACGACTCTCTCCATGAACGTTTGCCATTTTCTCCCACCCTTTTGACTTGGCATCACTGAGAACTAAAACGGCCCTTTGCCTGAAGCCCTGCAAACGGAAGCTAGAGAACTTGACGAAAACCTTAGAGAAACGGCCACAACGGCTCCTATGGAAAAAGTCCTCGTTCCTGTTTCTGTGAGAGCCACTCCGAAATTTGAACCAAACACCCGACGACATCACCAGAGTTATTTCAAACTTCTAAAGTTGCTTCGACCCTGACATCTAGAAATCTCCTTGACTCAGACACACACACACACACACACACACACACACACACACACACACACACACACACACGTCACCAGCTCAGCTTTAATATGTTCCAAGGAACTTTCAGAGGAGGGAACTGTTGGGCTCCAGAGTAGGCCGCCCCAAAATGTGCCTCCATGCTCTATTGATTATTTTGAATTCAAGTGACCTAAGAACCGGCCAGCACAAGAGGGACACACTGGCCCTCCTTTCTGTCCTCCTGCGGAGGAAGATCTCAAGTGAAGACGTCTGCTTTCACGCGTGTCCATGATTCTCAAATGGTGTAGTGGGGTTTCCTGGGTTAGGAAAAGGAGGGGACTCCTTTTGCCTGGAAAAAAGACCTGTTTCTCACATATCCTCCTCCCATCCCTTCCTCTCTCCCTCCTTCCCTCCCTGCAGTTTGGAGGGGGCAGCCTAAGGGTGGGGGAAATTGGGGAAAGAAAAAAGAAAAAGCCATTCATTAAAGAGAAGCTCGAGGCAAAGTCAAACGCTCCGACTTGACCGGAGAGCTTTCTGCATTTGAATGGAGCGATTGAACGAGGCCCTGCCGAATGAATCGTCCGGACCTCCCCTCCCCCGCTCCTGGCAAAGGTCAGTCCAGGGGACTTAGGAAGGAGCGCTGGAGAAGGAACGGGGGTGGGGGTGGGGGTGGGGGCGGGAACAACAGACAATAGCCGCTGCCTGCCTGCCTGCCTGCCCGCCCGCCGGGCTGAGGCCTGAGGGCTGAGGGCCACGCTGGCTCCTGCAACACAATCCCTTCCAGGAAACTGCTGTAATGATTATTTGGCAGTGAATGATCAAATCTGAACTCTCTTGGCCTATTTCTGCAAAAGGCCCGAGTCTCAGCTACGACAGATTCTCTGGATTTCTTGGCACACGGACTGACCCGCACCCTCCCATCCTGTCAGATCCTCCTTTGTACACACACCTCCACTGGAAGGGTTCTTTGGCCTCGTCCAGAAAACGAACAAGCAAGAACAAACACACAAACAGACTGAATTGATGTGTTGGTATTTGTTGGAAAGAAACATGCTCCTCTCACACACCTGAGGGCAGGAAGCGAAGGCAGGTTCTCAACGGAGGGGGGGGGGGAAGGGGAACCTGAACCGAGGACGGTCAGCGGTCCTCCCCGACTTCTCTCCCAGGTCACGTGGGCCTCCCCTCCCCCCCTATCTCTGCGCCCCCCTGCCCTGGTTCTGATATTTCACTTGGGAAACTTCTCTAGGCCGACCGAGATGCCAGCTTGCTGTCCTGCTGCTTCATGTCCATCTCTACCAGCCGTGCCCAAAAGGCACGTGAAATCATGGACAGCAAATAGCGCCCCCAGAGCCGTGTGTGTGTGTGTGTGTGTGTGTGTGTGTGTGTGTGTGTGTGTGTGTGTGTGTGCGCCAATTTTCCAGGAAGCGGTGAGGGAGCAAAGGGGGGGCTGGGTGAAGGAATCCTGGGTGCCTGTCATCGCACACCCCGCAGAGCACCATTTATTTCCATCTCCATGTCTGAAAGACACTTAGTCCTCATTTCAGCAACTTGATGGTGATTCCCCTTCTAAATACGTGACAAAACCTATGAAGTACTGGACTCATTGAATCTGTAACTGCTAACAGGGCCCAAGGAGTTTTCAATCGATGGCAGGAAAAGAAATGATCCTGAACATAAAACTGCCAAGAATTCCTGTAGATGGAGTTATCACGGACCGACTTCTGGTGATACGTGCCATGGGGGCTCCCATTTGACAAACCGGAATGGGATAGGTAGACCCAGTCATCCCATGTTTTACCTCAAGCTGGAGAAGCAGAGAATATCATCTAAAAGCCTACCTTCATGGCGTCTCAGTGCTCAGGGCTCTTCCTTCTCGGGGATCTTGTGTTCTGTAGGGATAATTCACGTGCTGGGGCAGTAGGTTCCCAATATCAGCTTGTGAAATGGATTAAATGATGTCTTCCTTTTAAAAAGATAAAGATTATTTGGAAAAGTTATTAATAGTGAACACATGATGTTATCCTCTCTGATCTATAAACTAGAGTTGACCGTTGAACAACCAACATGGAGGGTTACGGGTGCCGAGCCCACGCACTGTGAAAATCCATGGATAACTTCACAGTCAGGGCCCTGTATCTGCGCTTCCACCTCCGGGGACTCAGCAACCACAGATCCTGCAGTGCCATAGTGCACGGCTATGGAAAACATCCACCTATGAGTCACACACACACACGCACACACGCACAGGCACAGGTTTCAACTTTGTTGTGTTTATTCTTGTGGCCACTCATCCTTGACATGTGCGTGCATACCTATTTGAACAGTAATGTAACAGGTAACCCCCATCACTTGTGTTCTACTTTTTTACTGACCATTGAAACTTAGTTCCTGATTGACCCTAGGGTTTGTAATTATGTTTACAACTTCATAAAAATAGAAAGTCCCTCACTGATCCACAGCGAGCGTATGAAAGGAAAATTGACCCATTCTGACTCAGGGCAACATTTCCTGGTTTTGAAAGACACACACCCATTCGGTAGTGAGTGCTTACATATGTCCAAGTACTGATCCACTGAAGTGGGGTTGCTTTCTTTCTTGGTACCAAACTTTGCATTCTCAAAATACTTCGCCATCTACCTATTTATGCTGTAGATTTGTAGTAATAGACAATCTCCAAACGTCTGAACCTTGTCTCAATCGTGGGGCTCACACATTCTTTATAGAGTCAGTATATTCCCAGCATTCATTTCTTGATGTGAACTAGGTGAGGAATTTGCCATTGTGACGTTAGAATTGGCACCTCCTTGGTGTGAGGACACCAAGGGATAAGGGACCACTGAAGAATGTCCTTCCTTCACCATGCTGAGACTATTTTATTCAGTGTGAATCCTCTCATGTCCTACAAGTGCTGGCTCCATGGCGAATGGGATTCTCCCATGCATTGCATCGGATTTCTTCTACAGCGGTGATTATGTGGTCTGGCCCAAGACGACGGCCTGCTGTCCTCCTAGTAAAGCTTGTGCTGCCTTCCCTACCACGTCAGGGATGCATCCCACTCTGAGCTGTCTGTGTGTGCTGAGGCTGGAGCGCCAACTGAAGGTTCTCCCACCGTGGTTCCAGGCTTAGGGTTTCTCCCCACATGATTTTCCTCGGCTTAAAGAGGGTAATTTCTGGCTGAAGGCTCTACCTCACTGATCTCAGACACAGGGTTTCTGCTGTGTGTGACTTCTCTGGTGTTTATAAGGACGAGTGCACTGGGTAATGTCTTACAAGATGTGTCAGGAAAACTACTTTCTCAGGGGAGTCTGCGGTGGGCATTACCTGCCCTTCTCCCCTAGTGGCCAGGCTTCTCTCCACACTGACTCGAATGAGCCTGGAGCCCACCTGGATTGAGGACTCTGGGAAATCCTCTTGCATCCTCCTCATCTCTCCTCCTGCTCCAGCTGTGAAAGCACATCTGATTGGTGCAGCCGATAACTTGTTTCGTGGGAAACATGGACCTGGATTTGGAGCCCTGCGTTGGAACCTGCGTGTGGTCTTCAGGTTCACGTCAGGAGGAAGAGCGAGGCGAACGGACGTTAAAGAGCAGCACGGGGAAGGGCGTCCTGAGCACGGGGAAGTACTCCCAGCCCTTCCCCAGAGCAGGAGGGACGCTGACTTTGGGCTCAGGTATTCAGGAACTGTCTGCTGATGCTCAGGCCCCAGACCAGAAACAGACTGTGAAATCCTTTGTTTTTCGAACGAGGGTGAATCCGTTGTTCCATAGTGGATCGAACATTATTTTCAAAGAAACATATTCAATAACATCAGCTCCCTCGGAAGGCCAACCAACCCCCACCCCACCCCCCAACCCCACCCCCCATCTCCATGAACTCTCTTTTAAAGGGAAAATGTCTGCTATGATGACGACTGTTGTGCCAAACTCTGCCACGGTTTCAAGAGCAGAGGAGCTGGTTAGGAATTACCTATCACGTTGATCCATCCACTGGATGCAGGCGTGCCATGAGGTGAGTGTCCTGCACTGTTCTGAGTGTTTGTTAGATATGGAGCAGAAAGGAAGACGTGTGATTGTGGCCAGAAATTGTCCATCCTGGTGGGATCCTGAAAAAAATAAAAATAAAAAGAAAGAAAGAAAGAAAGAGAGAGAGAGAGAGAGAGAGAGAGAGAGAGAGAGAGAGAGAGAAGAAGAAAGAAAGAAAGAAAGAAAGAAAGAAAGAAAGAAAGAAAGAAAGAAAGAAAGAAAGAAAGAAGAAGAGAGAAGCACAAGAAGCACATCCCCTTCAGGCAGATGTGGATGCTCTGTAAGTGTATAGGCATCGGCGTGGTGGGGGGCAGAATACGCAAAGCTCCTCTCTGGGTAATCTTTTATCAGATAAATGGCTGTGGACAGACTCACCCATGGACACCAGATAACTGAGGTCCTCCAGCAGCACAGCTCTAGACAGCGTCCCCTGGAATTTGCTCATCAGGGCGCACTCTTCCTGGGTGAAGGTCGCACACACCCTTGAGACTCACTGATATTTAAAGACATGGTGGATATTCTGGCTCGGCCTGCGCCATCCCCACAATGTCCAAAGGTGACGGTCGAGATGACAAAACTGGAGAAAGACAGGTGTGTCTATCGCAAGCTCAGACACTGTTTGAGGTGCAGTTGACTCTTCCCTTGGGTTGACTTGGCACGTGCCTTTCAGATGCATCACGGAGATACGCACACTCCTGACTCAGGGTGACCTCATCGCAAGGGGATATGACATGAGGGGTGTTGAGCAATAACCCGGACCCTCCACAAACACACACACACACACACACACACACACACACGCACACGCACACGCACACGCACGCCCCCCCCACACACAAAAAAGGGGCTCGCGGGAGTAAAAGACTAACGTTACCTCTGTTGACACCCACGACTGTACCTAGTTGTCACGAGACAGGAAGCTCAACTATACATTTAACCCTTATCTGTTCCTGTGCTTTCTTGCAGAAAATCCTCGTGCGCTTCTTTCGCCTCGTGGAAGCGCTTGCTATTCCCCATAGGTAGCCACCGTGGAACCAGCTGCTGCTGATCCAAGAATTTGGAGGATTTCCGGAAATGATCAGTGATCCCGAGACAGACTCTCCCTTCCGTGATCAAAGCGACTCGGGGAGCTGTCTCTCGCCCCCCCGCCCCCACATCCCCACCCCCCACCCCCCACACCGCCTTCTCCCTTGTGTACAAGCTATGTCTTTTAATTAAAACGTTTTGCCTTGTTAGCCTTAGAGTCTTGTGGAAGCGATCTTCATTTCTATGGTACTGCTGTGCAAGAATCTGGAAAGGGCCCGGTAACGGGTATGTCTGTAGCTCCCTCCTAGAGCTGGCCTGTGTCTACGTACGGATTCGAGTGCCACAGTTAACTTGTGAAAGAGCTCTCTTGAACTGGCTTAGAAGGAAGCACTCCCGAATTCAGTCCACTAGAAAGGGACCCGCCCGAAGGTTTTTGCAAGTTCACGTGATCTAGGATGAACCCTTCAGCCGAGATATAGCCAAGGTCAAGGGATGGGTTTTATGAAACTAGGCAGGTCTTTAGCGTGATCAGCATTCGAGGTCAACGTTTTCTTCTATCTACGTCGACCCCAAATCCAATAAGTTCACGGGAGTGAACCGAATTCGTCAGCAAGAAAAACAACTTGGGGGGTGATGGCTGACGTCGTCTAAAGTCTCAGGAGATGTTCACGGGTCATCTCATCGTCATGGGATTCAGAACAAGTGATTTCGATAGCTCTAGGTGGAGGAACTCCTTAAGAAAGGTTATGTGTTGTGGTATGTATGTCTACTTAAAAAGAGTTTCTCCCAGACCTTTGGGGTCACTTTAGAAACTTTAGAGTTGGCGTAAGTGGAATGATGGGGAATTCGTGGAACGTCTAGATCGTTTCCAAAGATAACCTATGGAAACGTTCTTGGCTCAACAAGTCTCAGTGGACCTACTTCTGTCTCCTTATTACAGAAGGAACTGTAAAACTAAAACTAACTGTAAAACTAAAGATGTTTCGATGTATGACTCCACACCTCTGGCATCACTTTGGGGGAAAGAAATTTTGAAAAAGTGACGCTGTGTGAAAATGTATGCTTCTAGACATGATGGAATGGAATCATCCATTTGCCGGTCCAGAAACACTGGTGTCACGGACCCCGTTCACCGTGGCTTCCTAGTTCCTGTTCATGACCGATTCAGGTTTCTAAGGGTTCTGAATTCTGATTGTCTTTTTCTTGTTTTCTTCTCCATTCTTGTCTCAAAGAACTTTACGTTCCAAAAATATATTTTACCTACCAAATCACAGATTGTCCGTTTGTTACAAAAACTTTTAGGTTGAGAGATTTTCTCTTTCCTTCCTTCTTTCTTTCTTTCTTTCTTTCTTTCTTTCTTTCTTTCTTTCTTTCTTTCTTTCTCTCTCTCTCTCTCTCTCTCTCTCTCTCTCTCTCTCTCTTTCTTTCTTTCTTTCTTTCTTTCTTTCTTTCTTCCTTCCTTTCTTTCTTTCTTCCCCCAAGTCTGTGCATTGTGTGTCTTTCACTTTGTTCTGTTCCTAGGTACTAAGGATTTCTTTTTAATGTCATTAGCTTAAATAAGGGGCTTTGCATTTTTTGGCGAAAGCACCAGAAAAGTATTTTCTCATTAAGGGTCGGAATGTTGTTTGCCGGTGATGAGGCTCTCCTTCTGCCAGACGACTGACGATTGGATGGAGGAATATAGTACACATGAGTATGTTCACGAACAATCACTGACGTTTCAGAGGACCTTAAATTAAAAACAGAGACCCTGGGCTTTCCTGGTGGTGCAGTGGTTGAAAATCTGCCTGCTGATGCAGGGGACACGGGTTCGGGCCCTGGTCTGGGAAGATCCCACATGTCGCGGAGCAACTAGGCCCGTGAGCCACAATTACTGAGCCTGCGCGTCTGGAGCCTGTGCTCCGCAACAAGAGAGGCCGCGATAGTGAAGAGGCCCGCGTACCGCGATGAAGAGTGGCCCCCGCTTGCCGCAACTGGAGAAGGCCCTTGCACAGAAACGAAGACCCAACACAGCCAAGAATAAAAATTTTTTAAAAATTAAAAAAAAAATAAAAAACAGAGACCCCCTCGCCTCCCCCCTCCCCGCCCTGTAAAATTCATCTGAAGTGGAGAAAAAAACCTTGCTAAAAATCCTTTTCCTTTTCGTTCGATCAACATGGTGCATGGATTTCCTAGCAGAAACTTAAGCGAGGTGCATGTTCATCATTCAGCAGAATTCTAATTTTCTAGTTCTAAGGAAAACTACTAAAACGAATGAGGATAACACCTTCCCATGCAATCCTTAGGGAAAGCTCCCACCCAATTTAATGCAAGGACACTTGGTTTGGAAACAAACGAATCTTCATTTGGCGACCTTTGGTAGAAATGAGGTGAGGGAGGGAGGGAGGGAGGGGGGGAGGGAGAGAGAGAGAGAGAGAGAGAGAGAGAGAGAGAGAGAGAGAGAGAGAGAGAGAGAGAGAGGGAGAGAGAGGTGTCTCACTTTCCATGGTTCCAGTGTGTACACATTTACACATTTCAATGACTAGGTGAAATCGCACCAAGAGCCTAACTACGTGTTTCGAATGTCAGTTTCCACAACTGATGAACGGTAGCTGCGTGAAGTCGAAAGTTTGCTGCTGCCTGTTCAGTCTGCAATGACTCCACAGATAACAAACGTGCGTGCCCCGTGTCCAGTGACCGATCCTTTTTCAGAGCCTGTCGGTGATTGCCTGGTGTGTATGTGTCTGTTTTTCGGGTCACACGCAGTGTGTCGTTGTGTTGTCCCCAGCCCCGGTCTCTCCCCCGTCCGTGGAAAATAAAAAAGAAAGAATTGCCCGAGGACGATGAAAGTGCGGCTAAGAAACCCAAAATGATGACACTGGAAGCCCACTTGGATGGGGTTAGGAGACACCTGAGCATGCCTAGGACAACACTGTCACCGTGTGAGAGACCAGCGCAAGGAGAGCTGAAGAATACAAAGAAGAAAAAGGAGGAGGGGGGAGGGGGGAGGGGGGGAGGACAGGCTGAAGATGTCTCCAGGCGATGACGTTGGTGAAAACGTTCCCATTCAGAAAAGCACTTCGAGAGATAGTTCTGCACCCAGAGAGCACAAAGGGTTATCGTGTTGGAGGCTGATCTTCAGTTAGGGGAACAACAAACAAACAAACAGACAAACAAACAAAAAATAGGACTGCTTATCCAGAGGTAGAAAAGATACCACGCCAAGAAGGCAAGCACTGTTGAAAACTGCTGTTCCTAGGATTTTACAAAATGAATCAGATGCTTTCATGTCGATGCTTTCCATGACAGCCTACTAAATAAATCGTAGTTTGGCTCTTTTTATATTCTCTACCTTTTAAATGGTGAGTGAGTAAGAGAGTTTTTAAATGTTTTGATACGATTCCCCCCCCCCCCCTTTTGGTACGATTTTTGAATGTCGTGGGACAACGGTATTTTTCCCCCGTGGAGATGAACAAGATTGCTTTTTTGAGCTTCAGCTTTCAGGGTCATTTTAGGGTCCTGAACTGCCCTGCCCAGTGAGCCCTGTGTGTCGTTGTGCCCCTTTAGAAGTGTTGGTGCTTGATGACATCATGATATCGAAATCTTGATTGTTGACTTACAAAACCACTGTTGGGAGTTTGTTTGTTGCCTTAATCTCCCTTACCTATTGCACTCACGTGACTGTCCACTCTTCGTCTCTCTGTTTCTCTCCCTCTCTCTCTCTCTCTCTCTCTCTCTCTCTCTCTCTCTCTCTCCTCATAGATATAGACGTACGGACACAGAGAGCGCTAACAGTGTGTCCGTACCTATAGCTACATAGGTATAGGTGTTGGTACAGATAGACATGTTACATGTCTTCTTTACCCCCTCCGTGGGCACTTAGTGGAGTTACTGGGTCGCATGGTAGTTTTGTGTGCAGTGCTTTGAGGGACTTCCGTACTGTTTTCCATACTGCTGTCTTTTGTCGGAGAGCCATTCTGTCACCCGCCAGGTGACATCTCTGAGTCCTCCAGCATGCCACGGTGGTGGTGGTCTCTCTCAGCTTGAAAAATACGTGTTCGATCAGGAGCCACTTTTTCTGCCTTTACGAACTTGCTGTCGCAACTCCAGATCCTGGGCCTGTCCGAGTATCTTTGTCAAGAGAAATGCGTGCGCTTCTTTGGTTCCCCATTTATTTTTCTTAACGAAAAAATGTTTTGTGTTTCATTTTTGTTCGTTTTGTTGTTGTGTTTTTGTTTTGTTTTGTTTTTTTACTAAAAAAAGTTGTTTTCTTTCCTTTCTTTTTTTTTTTTTTTTTTTTTTTCCTAATTAATGAACATGTTCTGTTCGGGCCTCCTGCCCACTTTTCTCACTGGGTTGCTTGTTTTCTGGAGGCTGAATTGTGTGAGGCCTCGGTCTGTTTTGGATAGGCTCCCCTTACGGGATATGCTTGGGCTTGTCCTAGGCCTTTATAGGTCCATGTATACGTATGCCACGAGCATACGTAATATGTGTATGTGTGTTATACGTGCATGTGTTTTCCTCTGTTTTAAAGGCCAGAGTAGTTCTACAGCTTGACTTCTTCGCTGGTATGGTTTGGTGTGGTCCTGGTGGGACTACGGTGGGTTGTCGATACTTACCGCACTCCACACACACACACCCCCACCCCCACGCACACGCCCACGCTCGCACTCAGAGTGTGGCATTGTGTAGATGTACCGGAACTCAGTTTCTTGAGTGGATGGCTATGGACTCCACCCTCGTCCCCTGCCCCCTCACCCCCACCCGCCCGCATTCCCCCAACCCCCGCCTGCCTCACCCCCCCCACCCCCGCCCGTGATTGTGGTCAGTCCATTTTGAAATCCATGTTCTCGTGACGGCAAGTGCATTTTCCCCCACCCACGCACCCATGTGTTGTCTTTGGACTTTGTCGCCGTCTAGGCACAGATAGATGTTTATTTCCACTTGTGTGGGGGTCAGAGTGTATCCTTCCTTTCCTTTCTAGCTTCTGGGCTTGGCGTGTCTGCTTCCGGAAGACCTCCTCCGTTCGAGAAAGGATGAATTCCTGCGTTGTTCTCTGAGCGCTGGCCTGGTTTCGGTTTGCCAGTCCCCGCCTTCCCTTCCCTTCCTCCCTCCCTCCCTCCCTCCGTCCGGGCAGCCGGGGATATTCTTGCTCGTGCCCCTCTGGGCAGCCCGTGCCAGCCTCCCCGGGCACCGCCGGCGTCTCCGTGGGATTTCCCCCCGCGCAGGAATCGCGTGGGGAGCGCGTCTCCTCCGAGGCAGCCTCCCGGCGACATCTTCCCGTCTTCCCCCGCCCCCCCCCCCCCACCACCACCACCCCGTCTGCTGCCGGGGTCGCGCCGTGCCGTGCCGACCCGGGAGCTAGCTCCGAGACGGACGCCTCGGGGCCGCGCCAGACGCCCGCCGCCTCGCCCCGGGCTGAGCTCGGGCGTTTGGGCGGCCCGGCGGCGCTGCAGCGTCCTCGGTGGCCGGCCGGCGACCGGGATCCGGCCCGGGGACGTTGGAGCCGGTTGTCGGGAGCCACCTGGCGGCCGCTTTTATATTGTCCCTTGTCTCTGGAGCTTCGGCGACCTTCGTGAGGGCTGTGACTCGGCCGCCGGGCCCGAGGCAGATTTCCGGGAGCCAGGCGACGCTGGTGGCGACTGTCCCGGTGGCGCCCAGGCGTGGGCGCCTCCTGCTGTCGCTTGAGATTGGGCGTGCAGGTCTGTGAGGGTGTGACCGTCGCCGCGCTCTCGAGCCGGCTTGAGGGACCGCCTGGCCTGTTCGAGCAGCATCCGCCCGCGCCCCTCCGGCCGCGGGGACCGACCCGGCCATCCGACCCGACCTGGGCCGGGCCGCCGCGGTGGGAAGGGAGAGGGTCTTTCGCGTCCTCCGGAGCGCCTGTGGATGGGCGGTCGGGCCTTCTCCTGGCTCACCCTTTGGAGCGTTCGTTCCCCGACCCCCTCCCCACCCCCTCCCTCCCCGGGTCCCCACAGCGCCCCGCTCCGGAGGTGGGGACCGGCCCGGGCCCGTGCGTTTAGGCCGGTGGAGGGCGCGACGGGCTCGGTGGCGGGCGCGCGTGGGTCCCGGTGGTCGGATTCTTTCTGACCGATGTTTTTCCGAGTCGGACTCCAGAGGTGGGGACCGGCCTGGGCCGCGAGGGGTGACCCGGAGAGACCGGCACGGGCCAACACGGGTGCGGTCCCTCGTGGGCTCCGGTCGCCTGGGAGGCGCCTCCCTGGGAAAATGTTTTCAAGTCCCCCTGGGTCCGGCGACGTGGACGGACCGGGCCCTGCTCGCGCGGGTGGCCGGGGAGGGCGCACCCGACCCTTCAGCGTGCCCACGTGGGTCCCGGTCGGCGGACGCGACTTTTTCTCACCCTGCCCCGCCCCCTCCTCCACCGCGAGTCCCGGCCGGGGGGTGGGAACCGGCCCGAGGCGTACTGGGTGGCCCGGATAGGGCGGCCTGGGCCCGGGCGCGGTCCCTCGTGGGGCCCGCTCGTCGGAGGCGGCCGAGTGGGATATTTCTTTTTCTCTAACCAAGTCCTCGCCCGGAGACTCGGAGGGACCGGTACCTGCCCGCGCGGGCGAACCGGGGGGGGGGGCGACCCCGGCCCGCTCGCTGCCTCTCCCACGTTTTCCCGCCCCGCCCCGCCCCGCCCCGCCCCCACTTTGCCACCACGCTCCTCGGGTCGACCAGATGGCCCCGAGAGCTCCGGGACTGGTGTGGATGGGGAAGTGTTGGGGACAGGTGGCGGGACCGAGGTCCCGGGGACCACCCCTGCGATTCGTGGATGGGCCCCGCTGCCGGGCGTCGTGATATTTTTCTCCTGAAATGGACCTTTTTTGCCACCAGATAGGTGCTGACACGGTCTTCCTTGGCGTCTGTCGCTGAGGACTTTGGGACTCCGGACGCATGCAGGGCTCTGGGCTTGGGACTGCCGCCTGGCACCCGAACCGGCCCTTGCCGCTTGAGCCGCCCGCCTGGGCCTGCGCGCCGGCCGGCTCTCGTGTGTGCGCCCGGCTGACCCGGCCCGTGGTGCCGCCTCCGGTCTCTGGCTCACCCGAGGGCGGCGGGGCGAGGTGGCGCGTGGGTCTTCTACCCCGTGTGACTCCCACCCCCCGCCGCAGGCACCCGGTGGTGGCTGAGACGGCCCCACCCCGCAGGCTCCGTGCCACGTGTCAGGCGTTCTCCTCGCGGGGTCGTCGGCCACTGTTGCCTGAGAGAAAGAAAAGAGGAGGAGGAGGAGGAGGCGGCGCGGGGGGAATGGGGGCTGCTGCCGGTGAGGCTGAAGCAGGCTCCTCGGATGATGGTCCTCACCGTGCCCCTCCCCTTCGGGGCTTTCTGGCCCCTGGCTCGCTGGATTGACTGATCGATGTGGTGATGTCGCGCTCTCCTGGGCCGGACCTAAGTCGCGCTAGACGAGGGACGGACGTTCCTGGCGAACGGGACCGCTCTTCTCGTTCTGTCCGCGGGCCCCTCGCCTCTCTTTTCACACCCTCCTGGCCTGTCGAGGGGTGTGTGGAAGGCAGGGGTGGTGGTCTCCGGCCCTGACCCTCGGTCTCCCGCCCCCTGCCTCGCGGCGCGGGCGGGTCCGTGGTCCTCGGACGCAGCAGACACTCTCGCTTCGCCTCCTTGGCGTGTGCCTCGCGAGCGGTCCTCCCCGCGTCGGTGGAGGGGGGCCGTCCCGCCGCTGCGCTGCGCGCCCCTGCTGGCGCGTGAGCGTGCCTTGCTTGGCCGTCGGTGGTGCCCCTGGAGCGCTCCAGGTTGTCCCTCAGGTGCCCGAGGCCGAGCGGTGGTGTCGTTCCCTTTTCCCAGCGTGCTCCTCGGGTCCCCGCCGCGGTGGTGTGTCCCCTGAGTGGCTCCCTTGGGGTGGGGGGTCGAGACGGTAAGGGAGGCGTGCCTCTGTTTCCCCCCCTCGGTGGGGGGCCGGGTGCCGCCTCGCCGCGGTCGTCCTCCCACGGCTGTGCTGTGGGGGGGGATCGTGTTGGGCCGGGGGGGCGGCTGAGGTTGTGCCCCCGGCTGTGGCCGCGAGCGCTCCTGTGGGCCGTGTGCTTACCCATACCGCAGACCCCCCCCCACCCCGCCCATTCGTGGACTGGGCGGCTTGTGGAGCGCCTCCGCGGGCCCAAAGGGGAGACGATGGGTGGGGGATGATGCACCCTCGGTGAGAAAGCCTTCTCTAGCGATCCGAGAGGGAGCCTTGGGGTACCGGACCCCCCAGCTGCTGCCCCTCCCAAGCGTGCAGTCGCCACGGTGGTGACTGCCAGAGCACGTGGGCAGAGCCCCTCGCCTTCGCGGGAGGGCTTGCGCCGGCCCCGCGGTGGGATCTGTGCGCCGCTCTTTGCCTACCGCGGCCCGCGCCTCCCCCCTCTGAGTCGGGGGAGGGTCCCGCCAGGCCGGCGTCCGGCGCGGGGCCGCGCGTGCGCGTGCGGTGAGCCCCGTGGCGAGCTCAAGGGGGGGCG
>NW_028125184.1:147500-154240 GCF_965194825.1 Balaenoptera physalus
AGGGGAGGGGGGCGGGAGGTGTAGAGATCATGACGAACTGAACTGCTTTCATGTCTCATGAAATGTTCACGAATCATCCAAGTAGGATTGCTCATAACAGAGGACATAGATGTTGACGAGATAAGAATGTTTAAGGGGAACTTTTCCCCCAATGATTGTTTTCCACAGGCCGACTTCAAGACTTTCCAACATCTCTGGTCATCTCTAGGCTTAGAGGTTGGCTAAGTGCCCTGACAGGATGAAACCTCAGCGAGTGTCTACATCATCTCCACATAAGATAAAATACTGAAATGTTCATGGCTCCACAAGTCTAAGGGTCTCCCTGCTTTGGACCTTTTACGGAGGAGAGACTGAGCATGTTTGGTTCCATGCCTAGATAGATCTTGTGCTTTAGGGAAAGACTGTACTAGGTAGGAGCCTAGACTTCTACAAAGTATTCCATTTTCACACTGTTCACTGTGGTTGGCTTCCTTACTTTCACTGAAGAGGAAAAAAAAAAAAAAAAAAAAAAAGACAGTGTCCAAGGACGAGGCATTCTAAAGAAGGAACGTGTGTGGTCCAAGCTACCTGATGTCGCCATCGTCACGGTAGGAAGAGGACTTTTTTTGGGGGGGAGGGGGGAGGCAAAGTAGAAGGTGTATGGAGATAAGGTTTGGGGGAAGGAGAAAGAGATTTTTGTCCTAAAGGTAGTCATTTCTCAATGGAAAAGAAAGAAAACAAGGGACAAGCTAAAAATGGGCACAGGCAATTGGAAAAGGTGTGTGAAGAAAAGTGTCTTTGGAAAGGAATTGGATCCGTGGTCAGGACTGGATAAGATGAGGGTGGATTCAAAGACAGAAATGAGTTTTCGTATCAACATGAAACCAGTGCAAGATTAGAATTTAGTTGTCTCTCTCTGTTAAAAGGACCAGGTTTGGGTTTAGGGTTTGGGTTTTTCTTCTATCGATCTGCTCTGCCCATCATGAGAGATTAGATTAGATTAGGAAAGGTTTTTTCCTTTATCTTTAAGGAGAGAGAGAAAGAAAGAAAGGGGGGGGGAGAGAGAGAGAGAGAGAGAGAGAGAGGGGAGAGAGAGAGAGAGAAAGAAAGAAAGAGAGAGAGAGAGAGAAAGAAAGAGAGAGAGAGAGAGAGAGAGAGAAAGAAAGAAAGAAAGAAAGAAAGAAAGAAAGAAAGAAAGAAAGAAAGAAAGAAAGAAAGAAAGAAAGAGAAAGAAAGAAAGAAAGAAAGAAAGAAAGAAAGAAAGAAAGAAAGAAAGAAAGAAAGAAAGAAAGAAAGAAAGAAAGAAAAAGAAAGAAAGAAAAGCTTATGTCTTTGTCAAAAGTCATCACTTATTTTCTAGGTTGCCTTTATCAGGTCTTGGAGGACTCACATCAACTTAGTCCTCTCGATATTCAAAGAACCAGGTTTGGCTCAGAACTGAAGAAGAAGCTTCTCTCTCTGCCTAGCAAGTCTTTCCTTGGGATGTTGGTGACATGGCTAACGAAGCACTGTTTCACAGTGACCTATCAGATTAAGTGCTTTACAATCTTTTGGATATTTTGGACACATTTGCCCAAAAATTGAAGGACAGATGAAGTCCTTTGGACTTCGAACGCACTTTGAGATAGGATCCAGGAGGAGAGGGCCCTCAAAATAGCTCAAAAATGTGTTCTCTCTCCTGAGAAATGAGAGAGATGAAACTGAGTAAGTTTCTTGGAGAGGTTCGATGACACGGGAAAGTGTTGTCAAAGAGGAAGGAACAACGTGAAGTCTTCTTTGGCTTGTGTCTGTACACCGATGTGTTCTAACTGTTCCAGAAATGATGGGACCTTTCTTCCTGGAAGTCTTCTCTGCCCTGGCATAAAGTGTTGTCTGTTATCGTCAAAATGGAGGCTCACACGAAAGGGGCTGGACCCAGTATCAGGGAGATGTTCTAACCGACTTTCACGCCAAGGCAGTAACAAGAGCCTGTGGAAAGATGGTGGGGGTGGCGGGGCACACGTGGATCAAGTCCATTCTGTCCTTTCAACAGCCGGTCGGGGCTATGGCAGACGGGAGACGGTGGCCCAGCCGGTTGCTCCCTGGCCAACCTCCCCCCTCCCCCACACCTTGCATTCCTTCACCCGCCCATGGTGCCTCCAAGATGACTCCAATTGTAAATAGACATTGGCAGGAAGACTTCTACAGTCTACCGGCAACGTCTGACCTGTCATGCTTGTAACCCTGGGGGGGAAAAAATCATTTTTCTCTATGGAAAGAAAACCTCCTCTCTCTGGACCCTCTGAACCCCAGCCACTGGACTTCATTCCACTGCCACTTAGTAGGGGTCATCCAAACATCCTTGTATGTTTTCCGTGTGGGTTGAAGTCTTCCCTCGCTGCAAGCCTGATGTCCTCACCGTGGCACAGAGACTGTTAAAAAAACAAAATGTGTTTGCCACTTGGGGTCTACCTTCCACAGCCTCCCGTGTGATCAGATCAAGGCACCCGCTTCTCTGGGCAAATCCTACAATCCTTCACAAAAGCTCTTGTAAACTTTTTGGAACCGTCACTCGTCCAGTCACCCTCAATCATCAGGCAAGGTCGGCAGAACCGATGGAAAAACTGGACTCCAAGAAGAAAAAGAATGACTTACATGGGGTTGAATGAACTGATGAATAGGGTGACAATGTGTATGACTACTTGTGTAAAATAGGACTGCTTGGGGAAGCGGGGGATAGATAACTTAGGAGGTTGAGATGAACATATACATATTACTGTACATAAAATAGGTAATCAGCAAACACCTCCTACCATATAGCACAGGAAACTCTACTCACTACTTTGTAATGACGTATGAGAGAAAAGAATCTGAAAAAGAATATCTATATAAAGTATTTTGATATATATATAAAGAGAGAGAGAGAGAGAAACAGAGAGAGAGAGAGAGAGAGAGAGAGAGAGGGAGAGAGGGAGAGATTAGGACTGATTGTTAAATCTGTTGTCTTCCAGATACAAAGAAAAACAAAAACAAACAAACAAAACCCAATTTTCTTCTTTTATTTTTAAAGGGGGACGTCCATTTGGTAACTTATACCTCTGTCAGCAGGATAGAATCACTGATCTTTTTCTCCCTACTTTCCTTAATTCAGAAACTCTCAGTGAGGCTTCTTATTTCCCTGGCAATAGAGTTATTTGCATATGTTACTTGGAGGCCAAAATTATGTTTCCATAAACGGGGATACACACTTGTGGATATGAAATTCTGGTGCTGCTCACTTCCCTTAGGGTGTTGTTCTTAACCTGAAAACTGGACTGCATCCCGAGGTTTTTTGAGTTCCCTCCAATATCTGGCTACGACTCTCTCCATGAACGTTTGCCATTTTCTCCCACCCTTTTGACTTGGCATCACTGAGAACTAAAACGGCCCTTTGCCTGAAGCCCTGCAAACGGAAGCTAGAGAACTTGACGAAAACCTTAGAGAAACGGCCACAACGGCTCCTATGGAAAAAGTCCTCGTTCCTGTTTCTGTGAGAGCCACTCCGAAATTTGAACCAAACACCCGACGACATCACCAGAGTTATTTCAAACTTCTAAAGTTGCTTCGACCCTGACATCTAGAAATCTCCTTGACTCAGACACACACACACACACACACACACACACACACACACACACACACACACACACACGTCACCAGCTCAGCTTTAATATGTTCCAAGGAACTTTCAGAGGAGGGAACTGTTGGGCTCCAGAGTAGGCCGCCCCAAAATGTGCCTCCATGCTCTATTGATTATTTTGAATTCAAGTGACCTAAGAACCGGCCAGCACAAGAGGGACACACTGGCCCTCCTTTCTGTCCTCCTGCGGAGGAAGATCTCAAGTGAAGACGTCTGCTTTCACGCGTGTCCATGATTCTCAAATGGTGTAGTGGGGTTTCCTGGGTTAGGAAAAGGAGGGGACTCCTTTTGCCTGGAAAAAAGACCTGTTTCTCACATATCCTCCTCCCATCCCTTCCTCTCTCCCTCCTTCCCTCCCTGCAGTTTGGAGGGGGCAGCCTAAGGGTGGGGGAAATTGGGGAAAGAAAAAAGAAAAAGCCATTCATTAAAGAGAAGCTCGAGGCAAAGTCAAACGCTCCGACTTGACCGGAGAGCTTTCTGCATTTGAATGGAGCGATTGAACGAGGCCCTGCCGAATGAATCGTCCGGACCTCCCCTCCCCCGCTCCTGGCAAAGGTCAGTCCAGGGGACTTAGGAAGGAGCGCTGGAGAAGGAACGGGGGTGGGGGTGGGGGTGGGGGCGGGAACAACAGACAATAGCCGCTGCCTGCCTGCCTGCCTGCCCGCCCGCCGGGCTGAGGCCTGAGGGCTGAGGGCCACGCTGGCTCCTGCAACACAATCCCTTCCAGGAAACTGCTGTAATGATTATTTGGCAGTGAATGATCAAATCTGAACTCTCTTGGCCTATTTCTGCAAAAGGCCCGAGTCTCAGCTACGACAGATTCTCTGGATTTCTTGGCACACGGACTGACCCGCACCCTCCCATCCTGTCAGATCCTCCTTTGTACACACACCTCCACTGGAAGGGTTCTTTGGCCTCGTCCAGAAAACGAACAAGCAAGAACAAACACACAAACAGACTGAATTGATGTGTTGGTATTTGTTGGAAAGAAACATGCTCCTCTCACACACCTGAGGGCAGGAAGCGAAGGCAGGTTCTCAACGGAGGGGGGGGGGGAAGGGGAACCTGAACCGAGGACGGTCAGCGGTCCTCCCCGACTTCTCTCCCAGGTCACGTGGGCCTCCCCTCCCCCCCTATCTCTGCGCCCCCCTGCCCTGGTTCTGATATTTCACTTGGGAAACTTCTCTAGGCCGACCGAGATGCCAGCTTGCTGTCCTGCTGCTTCATGTCCATCTCTACCAGCCGTGCCCAAAAGGCACGTGAAATCATGGACAGCAAATAGCGCCCCCAGAGCCGTGTGTGTGTGTGTGTGTGTGTGTGTGTGTGTGTGTGTGTGTGTGTGTGTGTGCGCCAATTTTCCAGGAAGCGGTGAGGGAGCAAAGGGGGGGCTGGGTGAAGGAATCCTGGGTGCCTGTCATCGCACACCCCGCAGAGCACCATTTATTTCCATCTCCATGTCTGAAAGACACTTAGTCCTCATTTCAGCAACTTGATGGTGATTCCCCTTCTAAATACGTGACAAAACCTATGAAGTACTGGACTCATTGAATCTGTAACTGCTAACAGGGCCCAAGGAGTTTTCAATCGATGGCAGGAAAAGAAATGATCCTGAACATAAAACTGCCAAGAATTCCTGTAGATGGAGTTATCACGGACCGACTTCTGGTGATACGTGCCATGGGGGCTCCCATTTGACAAACCGGAATGGGATAGGTAGACCCAGTCATCCCATGTTTTACCTCAAGCTGGAGAAGCAGAGAATATCATCTAAAAGCCTACCTTCATGGCGTCTCAGTGCTCAGGGCTCTTCCTTCTCGGGGATCTTGTGTTCTGTAGGGATAATTCACGTGCTGGGGCAGTAGGTTCCCAATATCAGCTTGTGAAATGGATTAAATGATGTCTTCCTTTTAAAAAGATAAAGATTATTTGGAAAAGTTATTAATAGTGAACACATGATGTTATCCTCTCTGATCTATAAACTAGAGTTGACCGTTGAACAACCAACATGGAGGGTTACGGGTGCCGAGCCCACGCACTGTGAAAATCCATGGATAACTTCACAGTCAGGGCCCTGTATCTGCGCTTCCACCTCCGGGGACTCAGCAACCACAGATCCTGCAGTGCCATAGTGCACGGCTATGGAAAACATCCACCTATGAGTCACACACACACACGCACACACGCACAGGCACAGGTTTCAACTTTGTTGTGTTTATTCTTGTGGCCACTCATCCTTGACATGTGCGTGCATACCTATTTGAACAGTAATGTAACAGGTAACCCCCATCACTTGTGTTCTACTTTTTTACTGACCATTGAAACTTAGTTCCTGATTGACCCTAGGGTTTGTAATTATGTTTACAACTTCATAAAAATAGAAAGTCCCTCACTGATCCACAGCGAGCGTATGAAAGGAAAATTGACCCATTCTGACTCAGGGCAACATTTCCTGGTTTTGAAAGACACACACCCATTCGGTAGTGAGTGCTTACATATGTCCAAGTACTGATCCACTGAAGTGGGGTTGCTTTCTTTCTTGGTACCAAACTTTGCATTCTCAAAATACTTCGCCATCTACCTATTTATGCTGTAGATTTGTAGTAATAGACAATCTCCAAACGTCTGAACCTTGTCTCAATCGTGGGGCTCACACATTCTTTATAGAGTCAGTATATTCCCAGCATTCATTTCTTGATGTGAACTAGGTGAGGAATTTGCCATTGTGACGTTAGAATTGGCACCTCCTTGGTGTGAGGACACCAAGGGATAAGGGACCACTGAAGAATGTCCTTCCTTCACCATGCTGAGACTATTTTATTCAGTGTGAATCCTCTCATGTCCTACAAGTGCTGGCTCCATGGCGAATGGGATTCTCCCATGCATTGCATCGGATTTCTTCTACAGCGGTGATTATGTGGTCTGGCCCAAGACGACGGCCTGCTGTCCTCCTAGTAAAGCTTGTGCTGCCTTCCCTACCACGTCAGGGATGCATCCCACTCTGAGCTGTCTGTGTGTGCTGAGGCTGGAGCGCCAACTGAAGGTTCTCCCACCGTGGTTCCAGGCTTAGGGTTTCTCCCCACATGATTTTCCTCGGCTTAAAGAG